>NC_074685.1:48535090-48715090 GCF_029448725.1 Salvelinus fontinalis | reverse complement strand
GGTGCTCCTCTCTTCAGTCAGCATAGAGAGCCTGGGGTGCTCCTCTGTCCTCTCTTCAGTCAGTATAGAGAGCCTGGGGTGCTCCTCTGTCCTCCTCTCTTCAGTCAGCATAGAGAGCCTGGGGTGCTCCTCTGTCCTCCTCTCTTCAGTCAGCATAGAGAGCCTGGGGTGCTCCTCTGTCCTCTCTTCAGTCAGTATAGAGAGCCTGGGGTGCTCCTCTCTTCAGTCAGCATAGAGAGCCTGGGGTGCTCCTCTGTCCTCTCTTCAGTCAGTATAGAGAGCCTGGGGTGCTCCTCTGTCCTCCTCTCTTCAGTCAGCATAGAGAGCCTGGGGTGCTCCTCTGTCCTCCTCTCTTCAGTCAGCATAGAGAGCCTGGGGTGCTCCTCTGTCCTCTCTTCAGTCAGCATAGAGAGCCTGGGGTGCTCCTCTGTCCTCTCTTCAGTCAGTATAGAGAGCCTGGGGTGCTCCTCTCTTCAGTCAGTATAGAGAGCCTGGGGTGCTCCTCTGTCCTCTCTTCAGTCAGTATAGAGAGCCTGGGGTGCTCCTCTCTTCAGTCAGCATAGAGAGCCTGGGGTGCTCCTCTGTCTTCCTCCCTTCAGTCAGCATAGAGAGCCTGGGGTGCTCCTCTCTTCAGTCAGCATAGAGAGCCTGGGGTGCTCCTCTGTCCTCCTCTATTCAGTCAGCATAGAGAGCCTGGGGTGCTCCTCTCTTCAGTCAGCATAGAGAGCCTGGGGTGCTCCTCTCTTCAGTCAGCATAGAGAGCCTGGGGTGCTCCTCTGTCTTCCTCTCTTCAGTCAGCATAGAGAGCCTGGGGTGCTCCTCTGTCCTCCTCTCTTCAGTCAGCATAGAGAGCCTGGGGTGCTCCTCTGTCTTCCTCTCTTCAGTCAGCATAGAGAGCCTGGGGTGCTCCTCTGTCCTCCTCTCTTCAGTCAGCATAGAGAGCCTGGGGTGCTCCTCTGTCTTCCTCTCTTCAGTCAGTATAGAGAGCCTGGGGTGCTCCTCTGTCTTCCTCTCTTCAGTCAGTATAGAGAGCCTGGGGTGTATTGAGAGAACGTCCTGCATCCCTCCATCAGGAAACCCCATGGTGCAGATGGCTTGCTTCTGTGCACACTGTCTGTCTTTGACCATTGCAGGTCTCAAATAAACACTTTCCTATTCCCGAGGCTGGTGATAGGTGATAGTCAAATCAAAGCAGTGGTGATTTTCTTAGGATCTTTTTAACAATAAAAATCTTCAGTAATTATATGAAATTGTATTGATAATCTATGCTTTAACTCTACCTACATGTACATATTACCTCAATAAACCGGTGCCCCCTGCACATTGACTCTGTACCGGTACCCCCTGTATATAGCCTGCACATTGACTCTGTACCGGTATCGCCTGTATATAGCCTGCACATTGACTCTGTACCGGTACCCCCTGTATATAGCCTGCACATTGACTCTGTACCGGTATCGCCTGTATATAGCCTCCACATTGACTCTGTACCGGTACACTCTGTATATAGCCTCCACATCGACTCTGTACCGGTACCCCCTGTATATAGCCTCCACATTGACTCTGTACCAGTACCCCCTGTATATAGCCTCCACATTGACTCTGTACCATAACACCCTGTATATAGCCTCCACATTGACTCTGTACCGTAACACCCTGTATATAGCCTCCACATTGACTCTGTACCGGTACCCCCTGTATATAGCCTCCACATTGACTCTGTACCGGTACCCCCTGTATATAGCCTCCACATTGACTCTGTACCGGTACCCCCTGTATATAGCCTCCATTATGACTCTGTACCGGTACCCCCTGTATATAGCCTCCACATTGACTCTGTACCGTAACACCCTGTATATAGCCTTCACATTGACTCTGTACCGTAACACCCTGTATATAGCCTCCACATTGACTCTGTACCGTAACACCCTGTATATAGCCTTCACATTGACTCTGTACCGTAACACCCTGTATATAGCCTCCACATTGACTCTGTACCGGTACCCCCTGTATATAGCCTCCACATTGACTCTGTACCGGTACCCCCTGTATATAGCCTCCACATTGACTCTGTACCGGTAACCCCTGTATATAGCCTCCACATTGACTCTGTACCGGTAACCCCTGTATATAGCCTCCACATTGACTCTGTACCGGTACCCCCTGTATATAGCCTCCACATTGACTCTGTACCGTAACACCCTGTATATAGCCTCCACATTGACTCTGTACCGTAACACCCTGTATATAGCCTCCACATTGACTCTGTACCGTAACACCCTGTATATATCCTTCACATTGACTCTGTACCGTAACACCCTGTATATAGCCTTCACATTGACTCTGTACCGTAACACCCTGTATATAGCCTCCACATTGACTCTGTACCATAACACCCTGTATATAGCCTCCACATTGACTCTGTACCGTAACACCCTGTATATAGCCTCCACATTGACTCTGTACCGGTACCCCCTGTATATAGCCTCCACATTGACTCTGTACCGGTACCCCCCGTATATAGCCTCCACATTGACTCTGTACCGTAACACCCTGTATATAGCCTCCACATTGACTCTGTACCGTAACACCCTGTATATATCCTTCACATTGACTCTGTACCGTAACACCCTGTATATAGCCTTCACATTGACTCTGTACCGTAACACCCTGTATATAGCCTCCACATTGACTCTGTACCATAACACCCTGTATATAGCCTCCACATTGACTCTGTACCAGTACCCCCTGTATATAGCCTCCACATTGACTCTGTACCGGTACCCCCTGTATATAGCCTCCACATTGACTCTGTACCGGTACCCCCTGTATATAGCCTCCACATTGACTCTGTACCAGTACACCCTGTACATAGCCTCCACATTGTCATTCACTGCTGCTCTTTAATTATTTGTTATTCTTATCTCTTACTTTTTTAAATGTATTTTCTTAAAACTGCATTGTTGGTTAAGGGCTTGTACCTGTTGTATTTGGGGCATGTGACAAATAACATTTTATTTTATTTAACCCACTTTGAAGTTAAGACTTCATGACCTTAACCCCACTGTGAACTTGAGACTTCATGACCTTAACCCACTGTGAACTGGACTCTTCATGACCTTAACCCACTGTGAACTTGAGACTTCATGACCTTAACCCACTGTGAACTTGAGACTTCATGACTTTAACCCCACTGTGAACTTGACTCTTCATGACCTTAACCCACTGTGAACTTAACTCTTCATGACCTTAACCCACTGTGAACTTGAGACTTCATGACCTTAACCCACTGTGAACTGGACTCTTCATGACCTTAACCCACTATGAACTTGAGACTTCATGACCTTAACCCACTGTGAACTTGAGACTTCATGACCTTAACCCACTGTGAACTTGAGACTTCATGACTTTAACCCCACTGTGAACTTGACTCTTCATGACCTTAACCCACTGTGAACTTAACTCTTCATGACCTTAACCCACTGTGAACTTGAGACTTCATGACCTTAACCCACTGTGAACTGGACTCTTCATGACCTTAACCCACTGTGAACTTGAGACTTCATGACCTTAACCCACTATGAACTTGAGACTTCATGACCTTAACCCACTGTGAACTTGAGACTTCATGACCTTAACCCACTGTGAACTAGACTCTTCATGACCTTAACCCACTGTGAACTGGACTCTTCATGACCTTAACCCACTGTGAACTTGAGACTTCATGACCTTAACCCACTGTGAACTTGAGACTTCATGACCTTAACCCACTGTGAACTTGAGACTTCATGACCTTAACCCACTGTGAACTTAACTCTTCATGACCTTAACCCACTGTGAACTGGACTCTTCATGACCTTAACCCACTGTGAACTGGACTCTTCATGACCTTAACCCACTGTGAACTGGACTCTTCATGACCTTAACCCACTGTGAACTTGAGACTTCATGACCTTAACCCACTGTGAACTTGAGACTTCATGACCTTAACCCACTGTGAACTGGACTCTTCATGACCTTAACCCACTGTGAACTTGAGACTTCATGACCTTAACCCACTGTGAACTTGAGACTTCATGACCTTAACCCACTGTGAACTGGACTCTTCATGACCTTAACCCACTGTGAACTTGAGACTTCATGACCTTAACCCACTATGAACTTGAGACTTCATGACCTTAACCCACTGTGAACTTGAGACTTCATGACCTTAACCCACTATGAACTTGAGACTTCATGACCTTAACCCACTGTGAACTTGAGACTTCATGACCTTAACCCACTGTGAACTTGAGACTTCATGACCTTAACCCACTGTGAACTTGAGACTTCATGACCTTAACCCACTGTGAACTTAACTCTTCATGACCTTAACCCACTGTGAACTGGACTCTCCATGACCTTAACCCACTGTGAACTGGACTCTTCATGACCTTAACCCACTGTGAACTGGACTCTTCATGACCTTAACCCACTGTGAACTGGACTCTTCATGACCTTAACCCACTGTGAACTGGACTCTTCATGACCTTAACCCACTGTGAACTTGAGACTTCATGACCTTAACCCACTGTGAACTTGAGACGTCATGCCAACGTAAACTTTTATTTTCATAACACAAACTGACACATCCAAAGACCTTAACACCATTGGCTGCATTGAATCATAGTCATATCACAGAATTTGACTGTCTTCTTCTCGCGTTCTCGGGCCAAATTGAAGCCTCCTCTGCCGTGCACAGTCATTCACCCCCTCGCAGCACACACACTGGTTTCAGAGGCTCCTGGGGAACGTATTGCGGCTGGAGACACTCAAGGCCTCTTCAGGAGGAGCGTGCCTCCCATCCACACCTTCGCACCCCACTGCCCTTCCAAAACAAACACGTTGGGTTGGCACTTCAATGGGGCCAGCTGGAGGAGGGGGAGGAAGGGTGGAGGAGGGGGAGGAAGGGAGGGGAAGGGGGAGGGAAGGGTGGAGGAGGGGAAGGGTGGAGGAGAGGGAGGGAAGGGTGGAGGGGAAGGGGGAGGGAAGGGTGGAGGGGAAGGGGGAGGGAAGGGTGGAGGAGAGGGAGGAAGGGTGGAGGAGGGGGAGGAAGGGTGGAGGAGAGGGAGGGAAGGGTAGAGGAGAGGGAGGGAAGGGTGGAGGAGAGGGAAGGAAGGGTGGAGGAGGGGGTGGGAAGAGTGGAGGAGAGGGAGGAAGGGTGGAGGAAGGGTGGAGGAGAGGGAGGGAAGGGTGGAGGAGGTGGAGGAAGGGTGGAGGAGAGGGAGGAAGGGTGGAGGAGAGGGAGGAAGGGTGGAGGAGAGGGAGGAAGGGTGGAGAAGGAGGAGGAAGGGTGGAGGAGGGGGAGGAAGGGTGGAGGAGGGGGAGGAAGTGTGGAGGAGGAGGAAGAAGGGTGGAGGAGGGGGAGGGCAGGGTGGAGGAGGGGGAGGAGGGAAGGGTGGAGGAGGGGGAGGAGGGAAGGGTGGAGGAGAAGGGAGGAAGGGTGGAGGAGGAGGAAGAAGGGTGGAGGAGGGGGAGGGAAGGGTGGAGGAGAAGGGAGGAAGGGTGGAGGAGGGGGAAGAAGGGTGGAGGAGGGGGAAGAAGGGTGGAGGAGGGCAGGGAAGGGTGGATGAGAAGGGAGGAAGGGTGGAGGAGGGGGAAGAAGGGTGTAGGAGGAGGAGGAAGGGTGGAGGAGGGGGAGGGCAGGGTGGAGGAGGGGGAGGGAAGGGTGGAGGAGAAGGGAGGAAGGGTGGAGGAGGGGGAAGAAGGGTGGAGGAGGGGGAGGAAGGGTGGAGAAGGAGGAGGAAGAAGGGTGGAGGAGGGGGAGGAAGGGTGGAGGAGGGGGAGGAAGGGTGGAGGAGGGGGAAGAAGGGTAGATGAGTGGGAGTGAAAGCGCTCCATCTCTCGCATTAGTGTAACTTAACCTGTTCTCACCTGACGTGCTCCGTATGGCTCAGCACCACATAGCTGGCATTGCTGGGCAGATTACAGCCCGCTGTTTATTGTTCCTCTCTTCCCCCCTCCCCGTCTCCTCCTCTCGCAGACTGTTATGTAGCAGAGAAAACTCTCCAGAGTTCATTAAAGCCATGACACAGTCATGTAGCCAAGAAAACTCTCTCCAGAGTTCATTAAAGCCATGACACAGTCATGTAGCAGAGAAAACTCTCTCCAGGGTTCATTAAAGCCACGACACAGTCATGTAGCAGAGAAAACTCTCCAGAGTTCATTAAAGCCATGACACAGTCATGTAGCAGGGAGAACTCTCTCCAGGGTTCATTAAAGCCACGACACAGTCATGTAACAGAGAAAACTCTCTCCAGGGTTCATTAAAGCCATGACAATCATGTAGCAGAGAAAACTCTCCAGGGTTCATTAAAGCCATGACACAGTCATGTAGCAGAGAAAACTCTCTCCAGGGTTCATTAAAGCCACGACACAGTCATGTAGCAGAGAAAACTCTCCAGGGTTCATTAAAGCCATGACACACATGTTTTATCTACCCCTGTGGTGGATCCAGACCAGCCTCCTCTTCCGTGATCTCTCTCTCTCTCTCTCTCTCTCTCTCTCTCTCTCTAATCTAATAATGGACCCCAAATCAGTGGTATCGTCCCTGAGGTCGAGAATGGCGAGACTACAAATTTCTTTCACTCCAACTTGTCTCTGCAGATGTGTGTGTGTTCTTCAACCTAACCCTATCTCTACTTATTTGAAGCCTCTCAGGCCTGTACGTTCAAATCTTCGTCCATACCCCCGTCTGACGCTCCTGTGATTAGGGCATCTGTTAGCCTTATCAGAGTAGAAACTAACAGATAGTATTTTTTGCTCCCTCACAGCCGTCTATTCAATTCTAAAGCTGGTCATTTCGTCTTGGAAGGGTCGTTTTTGACATCTTGAAAAGATTCCCTGCCGATTTATGCAATTATATTTGATAAGCGTTTATCAAGCTTATCAGATCTGGCCAATGTTACTGGCTATGACATTTTGAGATGGATGTCTGAAGGATTTGTACACGCATGAAAGACGAAAATGACTGGTTCAACAAGGCACCTCCAGACTGTCAACATTTATTCATGGCCTTGCAGATCGTTTGTTGGCACATATTCCCTCGGTTTCTTCACTGTCTAAACTGAGGTTACAAACATATTTAAAGATGATTAACTTTTACTATAAAAGGTCTGGATATGTACAGTAAGTGTGTTTTCACCGACCTCTAATTGAGACTTCAGTAGCACCATAATAAACCACTGTGTTCTCTTTTTGGGGTAATCTCTGGTTTGGGTAATCTCTGGTTTGGCCTCAGGTTTAGACCCAGGACATTTGGTTTAAATCCCCTTAAATCCCTCTCTCCCTCTCTCTCCCTCTCTCCCTCTCTCCCTCTCTCCCTCTCTCCCGTCTCCCGTTCTCTGTCTCTCCCTACTCTCTCATCTCCCTCTCCCCTCTCGCTCTCTCACTCCCCTCTCCCTCTTTCACCTGTCAGATCTACTAGTCTCTGTGGTAGAGGAGAGACCTGTCAGATCTACTAGTCTCTGTGGTAGAGGAGAGACCTGTCAGAGTTACTAGTCTCTGTGGTAGAGGAGAGACCTGTCAGATCTACTAGTCTCTGTGGTAGAGGAGAGACCTGTCAGAGTTACTAGTCTCTGTGGTAGAGGAGAGACCTGTCAGATCTACTAGTCTCTGTGGTAGAGGAGAGACCTGTCAGATCTACTAGTCTCTGTGGTAGAGGAGAGACTTGTCAGATCTACTAGTCTCTGTGGTAGAGGAGAGACCTGTCAGATCTACTAGTCTCTGTGGTAGAGGAGAGACCTGTCAGATCTACTAGTCTCTGTGGTAGAGGAGAGACCTGTCAGATCTACTAGTCTCTGTGGTAGAGGAGAGACCTGTCAGAGTTACTAGTCTCTGTGGTAGAGGAGAGACCTGTCAGATCTACTAGTCTCTGTGGTAGAGGAGAGACCTGTCAGAGCTACTAGTCTCTGTGGTAGAGGAGAGACCTGTCAGATCTACTAGTCTCTGTGGTAGAGGAGAGACCTATCAGATCTACTAGTCTCTGTGGTAGAGGAGAGACCTGTCAGAGCTACTAGTCTCTGTGGTAGAGGAGAGACCTGTCAGATCTACTAGTCTCTGTGGTAGAGGAGAGACTTGTCAGATCTACTAGTCTCTGTGGTAGAGGAGAGACCTGTCAGATCTACTAGTCTCTGTGGTAGAGGAGAGACCTGTCAGATCTACTAGTCTCTGTGGTAGAGGAGAGACCTGTCAGATCTACTAGTCTCTGTGGTAGAGGAGAGACCTATCAGATCTACTAGTCTCTGTGGTAGAGGAGAGACCTGTCAGATCTACTAGTCTCTGTGGTAGAGGAGAGACCTGTCAGAGTTACTAGTCTCTGTGGTAGAGGAGAGACCTGTCAGATCTACTAGTCTCTGTGGTAGAGGAGAGACCTGTCAGATCTACTAGTCTCTGTGGTAGAGGAGAGACCTGTCAGATCTACTAGTCTCTGTGGTAGAGGAGAGACCTGTCAGAGCTCACTGGCGCCCTAAACTGGATCCAGATGTGTTGGGCCAGGCAGACGGTGCCTCTATAGATGCATGTGGCGTGGGCCATGGGACTCTGCCAAAGCTTAACAGCAGGCCCCTCTCTCTGCCACTCTCAAATCCCAGCCTCTGAGTGGGCTGCTCGCAGGACCGCAGAAGCATGTCCTGGAGAGAGAGAGAGAGAGAGAGAGACGGGTACACCTCTCTCTTGCTTTTTCGGTCTCTCTGGTATGAGGAAATTCTAGTTGCCTGTGTATCATTCCAGGGAATTCACCCAAGCCCGACACACATCATACGTGCAGAAACACGTGTAAGCAGTGCCTTGCACACGCTAAGACACATACCACAGTTATTGTGTGTAGTTACAAGCAGTTATTTACACAAATCTATACTCATCTTAACATATTACTCACATTCCCACATGAATGATGACTTTTAGCATGAATGATAACTTTTAGCATGAATGATAAAATGAATGATAACTTTGATAATGAATGATAACATGAATGATAACTTTTAATATGTTTATATACCACATACTGTAGAGTCAGATATAACAGACACACAGACTGTATATTACACCACACACTGTAGAGTCAGATATAACAGACACACAGACTGTATATTACACCACACACTGTAGAGTCAGATATAACAAATCCAATCAAATCGTATTTGTCACATGCTCCGTATACAACCTTACCGTGAAATGCTTACTTTACAAGCCCTTACCCAACAATGCAGTTCAATAAATATAATTCATAAAATATTTACTAAGTAAACTAAAGTAAAAATGTTTTTGTTGAATCAATCAAATAGTAACACAAGAAATGTACATAACAATGTGGAGGCTATATGCAGGGTGTTACGGTACAGAGTCAATGTGGAGGCTATATACAGGGGTTCCCGGGTGGCGCAGGCCTCCCGGGTGGCGCAGTGGTCTAGGGCACTGCATCGCAGTGCTAGCTGCGCCACCAGAGTCTCTGGGTTCACGCCCAGGCTCTGTCGCAGCCGGCCGCAACCGGGAGGTCCGTGGGGCGACGCACAATTGGCAAAGCGTCGTCCGGGTTAGGGAGGGTTTGGCCGGTAGGGATATCCTTGTCTCAGTATGTAAAATGTAATAAAAAATGTATGCACTCTACTGTAAGTCGCTCTGGATAAGAGCGTCTGCTAAATGACTAAAATGTAAATGTAAATGTAATGGTTACCGGTACAGAGTCAATGTGGAGGCTATATACAGGGGGTACCGGTACAGAGTCAATGTGGAGGCTATATACGGGGGGTACCGGTACAGAGTCAATGTGGAGGCTATATACAGGGGTTACCGGTACAGAGTCAATGCGGAGGCTATATACAGGGGGTACCGATACAGAGTCAATGTGGAGGCTATATACAGGGGGTACCGGTACAGAGTCAATGTGGAGGCTATATACAGGGGTTACCGGTACAGAGTCAATGTGGAGGCTATATACAGGGGGTACCGGTACAGAGTCAATGTGGAGGCTATATGCAGGGTGTTACGGTACAGAGTCAATGTGGAGACTATATACAGGGGGTACCGGTACAGAGTCAATGTGGAGGCTATATACAGGGGGTACCGGTACAGAGTCAATGTGCGGGGGCACCGGTGTCGAGGTAATTCAGGTAATATGTACATGTAGGTAGAGTTGGTCCGGTAGTCATAGTTCCTAAGGTCACGTAGTAGAGTGAAGACAAGACAGATGAGCAAAGTCAAATGCACTTCCATCGTATTCATTTCACGGTTCTGTCTCCATATGATTCCATATGATTTGGATGGAATGGATAATGATGCTTCACCTAGTCTCTCTACAGGGGTGGACCAGGCACCAGCCTCTAGTCTCTCTACAGGGGTGGACCAGGCATCAGCCTCTAGTCTCTCTACAGGGGTGGACCAGGCATCAGCCTCTAGTCTCTCTACAGGGGTGGACCAGGCATCAGCCTCTAGTCTCTCTACAGGGGTGGACCAGGCATCAGCCTCTAGTCTCTCTACAGGGGTGGACCAGGCATCAGCCTCTAGTCTCTCTACAGGGATGGACCAGGCATCAGCCTCTAGTCTCTCTACAGGGGTGGACCAGGCATCAGCCTCTAGTCTCTCTACAGGGGTGTACCAGGCACCAGCCTCTAGTCTCTCTACAGGGGTGGACCAGGCACCAGCCTCTAGTCTCTCTACAGGGATGGACCAGGCATCAGCCTCTAGTCTCTCTACAGGGGTGGACCAGGCATCAGCCTCTAGTCTCTCTACAGGGGTGGACCAGGCATCAGCCTCTAGTCTCTCTACAGGGGTAGACCAGGCATCAGCCTCTAGTCTCTCTACAGGGGTGGACCAGGCATCAGCCTCTAGTCTCTCTACAGGGGTGGACCGGGCATCAGCCTCTAGTCTCTCTACAGGGGTGTACCGGGCATCAGCCTCTAGTCTCTCTACAGGGGTGTACCGGGCATCAGCCTCTAGTCTCTCTACAGGGGTGGACCGGGCACCAGCCTCTAGTCTCTCTACAGGGGTGGACCAGGCACCAGCCTCTAGTCTCTCTACAGGGGTGGACCAGGCACCAGCCTCTAGTCTCTCTACAGGGGTGTACCAGGCATCAGCCTCTAGTCTCTCTACAGGGGTGGACCAGGCATCAGCCTCTAGTCTCTCTACAGGGGTGGACCAGGCATCAGCCTCTAGTCTCTCTACAGGGATGGACCAGGCATCAGCCTCTAGTCTCTCTACAGGGGTGTACCAGGCACCAGCCTCTAGTCTCTCTACAGGGATGGACCAGGCATCAGCCTCTAGTCTCTCTACAGGGGTGGACCAGGCACCAGCCTCTAGTCTCTCTACAGGGGTGTACCAGGCACCAGCCTCTAGTCTCTCTACAGGGATGGACCAGGCATCAGCCTCTAGTCTCTCTACAGGGGTGGACCAGGCACCAGCCTCTAGTCTCTCTACAGGGGTGTACCAGGCATCAGCCTCTAGTCTCTCTACAGGGGTGGACCAGGCATCAGCCTCTAGTCTCTCTACAGGGGTGGACCAGGCACCAGCCTCTAGTCTCTCTACAGGGGTGGACCAGGCACCAGCCTCTAGTCTCTCTACAGGGGTGTACCAGGCACCAGCCTCTAGTCTCTCTACAGGGGTGTACCAGGCACCAGCCTCTAGTCTCTCTACAGGGATGGACCAGGCATCAGCCTCTAGTCTCTCTACAGGGATGGACCAGGCATCAGCCTCTAGTCTCTCTACAGGGGTGTACCAGGCATCAGCCTCTAGTCTCTCTACAGGGGTGTACCAGGCATCAGCCTCTAGTCTCTCTACAGGGGTGGACCAGGAATCAGCCTCTAGTCTCTCTACAGGGGTGGACCAGGCATCAGCCTCTAGACTCTCTACAGGGGTGGACCAGGCATCAGCCTCTAGTCTCTCTACAGGGGTGGACCAGGCATCAGCCTCTAGTCTCTCTACAGGGGTGGACCAGGCATGAGCCTCTATTCTCTCTACAGGGGTAGACCAGGCATCAGCCTCTAGTCTATCTACAGGGGTGGACCAGGCATCAGCCTCTAGTCTCTCTACAGGGGTAGACCAGGCATCAGCCTCTAGTCTCTCTACAGGGGTGGACCAGGCATCAGCCTCTAGTCTCTCTACAGGGGTGGACCAGGCATCAGCCTCTAGACTCTCTACAGGGGTAGACCAGGCATCAGCCTCTAGTCTCTCTACAGGGGAAGACCAGGCATCAGCCTCTAGTCTCTCTACAGGGGTGGACCAGGCATCAGCCTCTAGTCTCTCTACAGGGGTGGACCAGGCATCAGCCTCTAGTCTCTCTACAGGGGTGGACCAGGCATCAGCCTCTAGTCTCTCTACAGGGGTGGACCAGGCATCAGCCTCTAGTCTCTCTACAGGGGTGGACCAGGCATCAGCCTCTAGTCTCTCTACAGGGGTGGACCAGGCATCAGCCTCTAGTCTCTCTACAGGGGTGGACCAGGCATCAGCCTCTAGTCTCTCTACAGGGGTGGACCAGGCATCAGCCTCTAGTCTCTCTACAGGGGTGGACCAGGCATCAGCCTCTAGTCTCTCTACAGGGGTGGACCAGGCATCAGCCTCTAGTTTCTCTACAGGGGTGGACCAGGCATCAGCCTCTAGACTCTCTACAGGGGTGGACCAGGCATCAGCCTCTAGTCTCTCTACAGGGGTGGACCAGGCATCAGCCTCAAGTCTCTCTACAGGGGTGGACCAGGCATCAGCCTCTAGACTCTCTACAGGGGTGGACCAGGCATCAGCCTCTAGTCTCTCTACAGGGGTGGACCAGGCATCAGCCTCTAGTCTCTCTACAGGGGTGGACCAGGCATCAGCCTCTAGTCTCTCTACAGGGGTGTACCGGGCATCAGCCTCTAGTCTCTCTACAGGGATGGACCGGGCATCAGCCTCTAGTCTCTCTACAGGGGTGGACCAGGCATCAGCCTCTAGTCTCTCTACAGGGGTGGACCAGGCATCAGCCTCTAGACTCTCTACAGGGGTGGACCAGGTGTGAGCCTCTAGTCTCTCTACAGGGGTGGACCAGGCATCAGCCTCTAGTCTCTCTACAGGGGTGGACCAGGTGTGAGCCTCTAGTCTCTTTACAGGGGTGGACCAGGCATCAGCCTCTAGACTCTCTACAGGGGTGGACCAGGCATCAGCCTCTAGTCTCTCTACAGGGGTAGACCAGGCATCAGCCTCTAGTCTCTCTACAGGGGTGGACCAGGCATCAGCCTCTAGTCTCTCTACAGGGGTGGACCAGGCATCAGCCTCTAGTCTCTCTACAGGGGTGTACCGGGCATCAGCCTCTAGTCTCTCTACAGGGATGGACCAGGCATCAGCCTCTAGTCTCTCTACAGGGGTGTACCAGGCATCAGCCTCTAGTCTCTCTACAGGGGTGGACCAGGCATCAGCCTCTAGACTCTCTACAGGGGTGGACCAGGCATCAGCCTCTAGTCTCTCTACAGGGGTGGACCAGGCATCAGCCTCTAGTCTCTCTACAGGGGTGGACCAGGCATCAGCCTCTAGTCTCTCTACGGGGTGGACCAGGCATCAGCCTCTAGTCTCTCTACAGGGGTGGACCAGGCATCAGCCTCTAGTCTCTCTACAGGGGTGGACCAGGCATCAGCCTCTAGTCTCTCTACAGGGGTGGACCAGGCATCAGCCTCTAGTCTCTCTACAGGGGTGGACCAGGCATCAGCCTCTAGACTCTCTACAGGGGTGGACCAGGCATCAGCCTCTAGTCTCTCTACAGGGGTGGACCAGGCATCAGCCTCTAGTCTCTCTACAGGGGTGGACCAGGCATCAGCCTCTAGACTCTCTACAGGGGTGGACCAGGCATCAGCCTCTAGTCTCTCTACAGGGGTGGACCAGGCATCAGCCTCTAGTCTCTCTACAGGGGTGGACCAGGCATCAGCCTCTAGACTCTCTACAGGGGTGGACCAGGTGTGAGCCTCTAGTCTCTCTACAGGGGTGGACCAGGCATCAGCCTCTAGTCTCTCTACAGGGGTGGACCAGGTGTGAGCCTCTAGTCTCTCTACAGGGGTGGACCAGGTGTGAGCCTCTAGTCTCTCTACAGGGGTGGACCAGGCATCAGCCTCTAGTCTCTCTACAGGGGTGGACCAGGCATCAGCCTCTAGTCTCTCTACAGGGATGGACCAGGCATCAGCCTCTAGTCTCTCTACAGGGGTGGACCAGGCATCAGGCTCTAGTCTCTCTACAGGGGTGGACCAGGCATCAGCCTCTAGTCTCTCTACAGGGGTGGACCAGGCACCAGCCTCTAGTCTCTCTACAGCGGTGGACCAGGCGTGAGCCTCTAGTCTCTCTACAGGGGTGGACCAGGCGTGAGCCTCTAGTCTCTCTACAGGGGTGGACCAGGCATCAGCCTCTAGTCTCTCTACAGGGGTGGACCAGGTGTGAGCCTCTAGTCTCTCTACAGGGGTGGACCAGGCATCAGCCTCTAGTCTCTCTACAGGGGTAGACCAGGCATCAGCCTCTAGTCTCTCTACAGGGGTGGACCAGGCATCAGCCTCTAGTCTCTCTACAGGGGTGGACCAGGCATCAGCCTCTAGTTTCTCTACAGGGGTGGACCAGGCATCAGCCTCTAGTCTCTCTACAGGGGTGTACCAGGCATCAGCCTCTAGTCTCTCTACAGGGGTGGACCAGGCATCAGCCTCTAGTCTCTCTACAGGGGTGGACCAGGCATCAGGCTCTAGTCTCTCTACAGGGGTGGACCAGGCATCAGCCTCTAGTCTCTCTACAGGGGTGGACCAGGCATCAGCCTCTAGTCTCTCTACAGGGGTGGACCAGGCATCAGCCTCTAGTCTCTCTACAGGGGTGGACCAGGCATCAGCCTCTAGTCTCTCTACAGGGGTGGACCAGGCATCAGCCTCTAGTCTCTCTACAGGGGTGTACCAGGCATCAGCCTCTAGTCTCTCTACAGGGGTGGACCAGGTGTGAGCCCTTATTTGTCTGACAGGCCTCTCTGGAGAGGACAGGGGAAAGGTTCTCATCCTATCATTGTCTAGCAGGCACACAGACACACACAATTACTATCACCCACATAGTGTTCCCACCCAAACAGTGTATTGGTAACACAATGACTATAGAATTAATGCTACCCACACACAACTCACTGGTTATGAGGATTATATGACTTGACAGGCAGCAGGATAGATAATACACAGGATTATATGACCGACAGGCAACAGGATAGATAATACACAGGATTATATGACTGACAGGCAACAGGATAGATAATACACAGGATTATATGACTGACAGGCAACAGGATAGATAATACACAGGATTCTATGACTGACAGGCAACAGGATAGATAATACACAGGATTCTATGACTGACAGGCAACAGGATAGATAATACACAGGATTATATGACTGACAGGCAGCAGGATAGATAATACACAGGATTATATGACCGACAGGCAACAGGATAGATAATACACAGGATTATATGACTTGACAGGCAGCAGGATAGATAATACACAGGATTATATGACCGACAGGCAACAGGATAGATAATACACATGATTATATGACTGACAGGCAACAGGATAGATAATACACAGGATTATATGACTGACAGGCAGCAGGATAGATAATACACAGGATTATATGACTGACAGGCAGCAGGATAGATAATACACAGGATTATATGACTGACAGGCAGCAGGATAGATAATACACAGGATTATATGACTGACAGGCAGCAGGATAGATAATACACAGGATTATATGACTGACAGGCAGCAGGATAGATAATACACAGGATTATATGACTGACAGGCAGCAGGATAGATAATACACAGGATTATATGACTGACAGGCAGCAGGATAGATAATAAACAGGATTATATGACTGACAGGCAGCAGGATAGATAATACACAGGATTCTATGACTGATATGTTCATTGGTTCAAAATGAGGAATGAAGCATGTCTGTATGTTTACCATAAAACATTAACGGAAAATAGTTTTTAAAAAGAATCAGTATTGAAAAACGACTCATGCTAGAAAGATTGATGTTTAGATTGTAAAATCACTATCCTACTCCACTGTGATTCCAAAAACATTCTTCCATACAGCCCACAAACAAACCTCCCATTAGGATTCATTGGGATAGTCCAGTCTCATATATACCAAGGTGCTAACAACCTTAAATGATCTTTGAGGGAGTCATGGGAGGATATGGAATTTGCCCGTCCGCCACTCGAGTGACAGTAAAACAGCAAAAAAGAAACAACCAGATTTCATATTAAATCGGGGGATGAACAATGGGGAGCAGCGAAGCCTCGACACTACCTTCAATTTGGTTTCGGTGAAGGGGGGAGGGGATTCCCGGATGCACCGCACTCTCCACGGTGACCAATGAGACGCCTCGGGGGCTGACAGACGCTTATTGACGGAGCCGGAAAGAAAATGACACAGTGACAAATGTATCACTGTTTGTGTTGTGAGAAGGGGTTACAAAAATTGCAAGGTAAACCCACAATAACTCCAATAACATTTCATAGTGTGGAGACTCCCAAATGAACATTCAAATTAGCTTATTTTCATGTGTAAACATGAGACCCCCCCCCCAAAAATACTTTATTGTTAGATACACCGGAGAGGTGCAGTGAAATGTGTTGTTTTACAATGTCAGCCATAGTAGTACGGCACCCCTGGAGCAAATTAGCGTTCAGTGCCTTGCTCAAGGGCACATCGGCAGATTCTTCACCTTCTGGGGTATTTAAACCAGCTACCTTTCGGATTCTGGCCCAACACTCTAACCGCTAGGCTACCTACCTCTAACCGCTAGGCTACCTACCTCTAACCGCTAGGCTACCTACCTCTAACCGCTAGGCTACCTACCTCTAACCGCTAGGCTACCTACCTCCACAGGAGGTCCATGATGCACGACACCACATCGATCACCACACTCCCATCACAACATTTGAGAGAACAGTGTTGGTTGCCAACTCCTGATACTTGCCATTCCTTCTAGACAACCCGTGCCTTTTCATTGCCCTGACAGTTTTGTGATATTTTAAACCTATCTGTGATGCCTGTCAACAAAGGCCCGGTTTCAGATCTGTTCAATCTCAATCATGTGTATTGATAAAGTCCGGCAGAAAGAGAGAGATGCATAGAGAGAGAAAGAGAGAGAGAGAGAGAGACACAGAGAGAGAGACAGAGACAATGATTGAGAGAGAGAGAGAGAGAGAGAGAGACGGAGAGAGGAGACAGAAAGAGACAGAGAGAGAATAAAGAAAGCCCAGAGCCATACATAATGTATGCTGAGAATGAACCCAAAAGAGATTACAGGCATTCGTCTGCCCCCGCGGAAAAAAGGGAACAGGGATTTATGCAAATTGCGGTGGCGTAATTGCGAAAGGAATATCAATGGAGTAATTACTGTTACACGACGGGCCGCTCTCTGCCTCCTAAACATCAAGTAGCCCAGACTCCTCCTCATGTCAATCATTCTCTCCAGGGAGAGAGAGGGCAGAGAGAAAAAGGCAGGGAAGGTGCTCCTTTGGAGTAGAAAGAGAGGAGAGAGACAGAGAAAGAGGAGGAGAGAGACAGGAGAGAGACAGAGAGCGACAGAGAGCGAGAGAAGAAAGAGAGAGAAAGAGAAGAGAGGAGAGAGCGAGAAGGAGTGAGGGAGGTGCTCCTCGGAGAGAGGGAGAGAAGCTAATAATGTTGGTGGTTGAGAGCAGGCATGGCTTGGACAACCCCTCGGGGTCCTGTGTGCCGTCTCAGACTGCTAAATGCCGGCCGGGCTCCCGGGAGAGGCCCACGGCACTAATAAAATGATTAAAGGAGAGAGGATGGGGGGGGGGGGGGGGGACCCAGCCAAATCGGACTGGCAAACACACTTCTTGTCAGAGCAGGCAGTTGCTGTCCTCTGAGTCACTGTGCATGTGTGTGTGTGTGTGTGTCTATATATGCCTGTGTGTCTGAAACCATGATTGAGAGCGTGTGTATGTGTCTCTGTCTGAGTGTGTGTACGCACCATGTGTGTAGAGCTCAGTGTGTGTGTGTGTGTGTGTGTGTGTGTGTGTGTGTGTGTGTGTGTGTGTGTGTGTGTGTGTGTGTGTGTGTGTGTGTGTGTGTGTGTGTGTGTGTAGAGCTCAGTGTGTGTGTGTGTGTGTGTGTGTGTGTGTGTGTGTGTGTGTGTGTGTGTGTGTGTGTGTGTAGATCTCAGTGTGTGTGTGTGTGTGTGTGTGTGTGTGTGTGTGTGTGTGTGTGTGTGTGTGTGTGTGTGTGTGTATGTGTGTGTGTGTGTGTGTGTGTGTGTGTGTGTGTGTGAGAGAGAGAAGAGGGATTTAACCACCCCCTCCTCCTCTCAGGGCCTACAGAGCTGACATAACATCACAGTACTCTGGTGACACGCACCCTGCCTACAAATGAGACACAGACAGGAGTCAGGCGGCCCACCATGACTGTGCAGCCGCAGGCCCCACGCACCAATATTACCCCCCTCTGGGGTGTCACGCCAACATGACCCACCCTGTGTCACGTCATACATACCCCCCCTCCCCCGTGTCACATCATTCATGCTTCCCCCTTCCATAATATTAGCTTTTCAAACCAACTACCAGAGAGACAAATTGTTCAAATTGAAAAATAAACAAACCACATTGTCCGCAGTCTATCAGGTAGGGGGGGGGTGATAATATCAGGTAGGGAAGGTGATAATATCAGGTAGGGGGGTGATAATATCAGGTAGGGGGGGTGATAATATCAGGTAGGGGGGTGATAATATCAGGTAGGGGGGTGATAATATCAGGTAGGGGGGTGATAATATCAGGTAGGGAAGGTGATAATATCAGGTAGGGGGATGATAATATCAGGTAGGGAAGGTGATAATATCAGGTAGGGGAGGTGATAATATCAGGTAGGGGGATGATAATATCAGGTAGGGGGGTGATAATATCAGGTAGGGGAGGTGATAATATCAGGTAGGGGGGTGATAATATCAGGTAGGGGGGTGATAATATCAGGTAGGGGGGGTGATAATATCAGGTAGGGGGGTGATAATATCAGGTAGGGAGGTGATAATATCAGGTAGGGGAGGTGATAATATCAGGTAGGGGGGGTGATAATATCAGGTAGGGAGGTGATAATATCAGGTAGGGGGAGGTGATAATATCAGGTAGGGGGGTGATAATATCAGGTAGGGGAGTGATAATATCAGGTAGGGAGGTGATAATATCAGGTAGGGGGGTGATAATATCAGGTAGGGGAGGTGATAATATCAGGTAGGGAAGGTGATAATATCAGGTAGGGGGGGTGATAATATCAGGTAGGGGGGTGATAATATCAGGTAGGGAGGTGATAATATCAGGTAGGGGGGTGATAATATCAGGTAGGGGAGGTGATAATATCAGGTAGGGAAGGTGATAATATCAGGTAGGGGGGGTGATAATATCAGGTAGGGGGGGTGATAATATCAGGTAGGGGGGAGGTGATAATATCAGGTAGGGGAGGTGATAATATCAGGTAGGGGGGGGTGATAATATCAGGTAGGGGAGGTGATAATATCAGGTAGGGGGGGTGATAATATCAGGTAGGGGGGTGATAATATCAGGTAGGGAGGTGATAATATCAGGTAGGGGGGTGATAATATCAGGTAGGGGGGGATGATAATATCAGGTAGGGGAGGTGATAATATCAGGTAGGGGGGGTGATAATATCAGGTAGGGGGGGTGATAATATCAGGTAGGGGGGGTGATAATATCAGGTAGGGGGATGATAATATCAGGTAGGGGGGTGATAATATCAGGTAGGGGAGTGATAATATCAGGTAGCGGAGGTGATAATATCAGGTAGGGGGATGATAATATCAGGTAGGGGGGGTGATAATATCAGGTAGGGAAGGTGATAATATCAGGTAGGGGGTGATAATATCAGGTAGGGGGGGTGATAATATCAGGTAGGGGGGAGGTGATAATATCAGGTAGGGGAGGTGATAATATCAGGTAGGGGGGGGTGATAATATCAGGTAGGGGAGTGATAATATCAGGTAGGGGGGTGATAATATCAGGTAGGGAAGGTGATAATATCAGGTAGGGGAGTGATAATATCAGGTAGGGGGGTGATAATATCAGGTAGGGGAGGTGATAATATCAGGTAGGGGAAGTGATAATATCAGGTAGGGGGGGTGATAATATCAGGTAGGGAAGGTGATAATATCAGGTAGGGGGGGGTGATAATATCAGGTAGGGGGATGATAATATCAGGTAGGGGGGGGGGTGATAATATCAGGTAGGGAAGGTGATAATATCAGGTAGGGGAGGTGATAATATCAGGTAGGGAAGGTGATAATATCAGGTAGGGGGGTGATAATATCAGGTAGGGGGGTGATAATATCAGGTAGGGGGGTGATAATATCAGGTAGGGGGGTGATAATATCAGGTAGGGAAGGTGATAATATCAGGTAGGGGGGTGATAATATCAGGTAGGGGGGGTGATAATATCAGGTAGGGGAGGTGATAATATCAGGTAGGGGGATGATAATATCAGGTAGGGGGGTGATAATATCAGGTAGGGGGGTGATAATATCAGGTAGGGGGATGATAATATCAGGTAGGGGGGGTGATAATATCAGGTAGGGGGGTGATAATATCAGGTAGGGGGGTGATAATATCAGGTAGGGGGGGTGATAATATCAGGTAGGGGGGGTGATAATATCAGGTAGGGGGGGTGATAATATCAGGTAGGGGGGTGATAATATCAGGTAGGGGAGGTGATAATATCAGGTAGGGGGGGGTGATAATATCAGGTAGGGGGGGGGTGATAATATCAGGTAGGGGGGGTGATAATATCAGGTAGGGGCGGTGATAATATCAGGTAGGGGGGTGATAATATCAGGTAGGGGGGTGATAATATCAGGTAGGGGGGGTGATAATATCAGGTAGGGGGATGATAATATCAGGTAGGGGGGTGATAATATCAGGTAGGGGGGTGATAATATCAGGTAGGGGGGTGATAATATCAGGTAGGGGCGGTGATAATATCAGGTAGGGGAGGTGATAATATCAGGTAGGGGCGGTGATAATATCAGGTAGGGGGGGTGATAATATCAGGTAGGGGAGTGTTAATATCAGGTAGGGGGATGATAATATCAGGTAGGGGGGTGATAATATCAGGTAGGGGGATGATAATATCAGGTAGGGGGATGATAATATCAGGTAGGGGCGGTGATAATATCAGGTAGGGGGGGTGATAATATCAGGTAGGGGGGGTGATAATATCAGGTAGGGGGGGTGATAATATCAGGTAGGGGGGTGATAATATCAGGTAGGGGGATGATAATATCAGGTAGGGGGGTGATAATATCAGGTAGGGGAGGTGATAATATCAGGTAGGGGGATGATAATATCAGGTAGGGGGGTGATAATATCAGGTAGGGGGATGATAATATCAGGTAGGGGGATGATAATATCAGGTAGGGGGGTGATAATATCAGGTAGGGGGGATGATAATATCAGGTAGGGGGGGTGATAATATCAGGTAGGGGGGGTGATAATATCAGGTAGGGGGGGTGATAATATCAGGTAGGGGAGGTGATAATATCAGGTAGGGGGATGATAATATCAGGTAGGGGGGTGATAATATCAGGTAGGGGGATGATAATATCAGGTAGGGGGGTGATAATATCAGCTAGGGGAGTGATAATATCAGGTAGCGGAGGTGATAATATCAGGTAGGGGGGGTGATAATATCAGGTAGGGGGGGTGATAATATCAGGTAGGGGGGGTGATAATATCAGGTAGGGGGGGTGATAATATCAGGTAGGGGGGTGATAATATCAGGTAGGGGGGATGATAATATCAGGTAGGGGGGTGATAATATCAGGTAGGGGGGTGATAATATCAGGTAGGGGGGTGATAATATCAGGTAGGGGGGGTGATAATATCAGGTAGGGGAGTGATAATATCAGGTAGGGGGGGGTGATAATATCAGGTAGGGGGGTGATAATATCAGGTAGGGGGGGTGATAATATCAGGTAGGGGGGTGATAATATCAGGTAGGGGGGTGATAATATCAGGTAGGGGGGTGATAATATCAGGTAGGGGGGGATGATAATATCAGGTAGCGGAGGTGATAATATCAGGTAGGGGGTGATAATATCAGGTAGGGGGGGTGATAATATCAGGTAGGGGGGTGATAATATCAGGTAGGGGAGGTGATAATATCAGGTAGGGGGGTGATAATATCAGGTAGGGGGGTGATAATATCAGGTAGGGGCGGTGATAATATCAGGTATTGGCGGTGATAATATCAGGTAGGGGAGTTGATTCTATCAGGTAGGGGAGTTGATTCTATCAGGTAGGGGAATTGATTCTATCAGGTAGGGGAGTTGATTCTATCAGGTAGGGGAATTGATTCTATCAGGTAGGGGAGTTGATTCAATCAGGTAGGGGAGTTGATTCAATCAGGTAGGGGAATTGATTCTATCAGGTAGGGGAATTGATTCTATCAGGTAGGGGAGTTGATTCTATCAGGTAGGGGAGTTGATTCTATCAGGTAGGGGAGTTGATTCTATCAGGTAGGGGAGTTGATTCTATCAGGTAGGGGAGTTGATTCTATCAGGTAGGGGAATTGATTCTATCAGGTAGGGGAATTGATTCTATCACGTAGGGGAATTGATTCTATCAGGTAGGGGATTTGATTATATCAGGTAGGGGAATTGATTCTATCAGGTAGGGGAGTTGATTCTATCAGGTAGGGGAGTTGATTCTATCAGGTAGGGGAATTGATTCTATCAGGTAGGGGAGTTGATTCCATCATGTAGAGGAGGTGATTTTGACTTTTCAAAACTAGGTTGGATGTCAATTGCAAAAAACCCAGATGCCAATGAGGGTGAGAACACAGGGGTGTTGGACACAGGTATGATGGATATGCTGCTACCGGTATTCGTGTCATTATTTCAGCAGAGGGGAGTGGAAGGGATGGCATCTCAGAGAACAGATACAGTTACCTCTGAAAGCCAGGTACATAGAGAACAAATAGAAGACAAACTGCTAAAACGTTGAAAAACCCTACTGCGTTCAAGGAGGGCGCTCTAGTTACAAAAAGGCCCTATTAGTCAATGCACAACAATGGCATACAGATAGCTTTGTATTGTCTTCCTGTCAATGATGATGGAGATGGATAGGACTGGGAGAAAGCTATTGAAGGTGATAGGGGGGGTATTAGTCAAAGGTAGGTGGACATCCAGGTACAGAGATCTTGCTTTAGATGCCGCCTTGGGCGATGTGTGCACATGGACTTCATCCAGAATTCCAGATATTAAATATATTCCCAAGCCGGCTACATCTCATGCTATGTGCTCTTCCTGCTGAGGGAGTAACAAGTGCAGTGGCTTCTGGGTCCAATCCTACAGTTGAAGTCGGAAGTTTACATACATTTTAGGTTGGAGTCATTAAAACTCGTTTTTCAACCACTCCACAAATATCTTGTTAACAAATTATAGTTTTGGCAAGTCAGTTAGGACATCTACTTTGTGCATGACACAAGTAATTTTTCCAACAATTGTTTACAGACAGATTATTTAATATATAATTCACTGAATCACAATTCCAGTGGGTCAAAAGTTTACATACACTAAGTTGACTGTGCCTTTAAACAGCTTGGAAAATTCCAAAAATGGCTTTAGAAGCTTCTGATAGGCTAATTGACATAATTTGAGTCAATTGGAGGTGTACCTGTGGATGTATTTCAAGGCCTACCTTCAAACTCAGTGCCTCTTTGCTTGGCATCATGGGAAAATCAAAAGAAATCAGCTAAGACCTCAGAACTAAAAATTGAAGACCTCCACAAGTCTGGTTCATCCTTGGGAACAATTTCCAAACGCCTGAAGGTACCACCTTCATCTGTACAAACAATAGTACCCAATTATAAACACCATGAGACACCGCAGCCGTCATACCGCTCAGGAAAGAGACGCATTCTTTGGTGCGAAAAGTGCAAATCAATCCCAGAATAACAGCAAAGGACCTTGTGAAGATGCTGCAGAAAACAGGTACAAAAGTATCTATATCCACAGTAAAACGAGTACTATATCGACATAACCTGAAAGGCCGCTCAGCAAGGAAGAAGCCACTGCTCCAAAACCACCATCAAAAAAGCCAGACTACAGTTGGCAACTGCACATAGGGACAAAGATCATACTTTTTGGAGAAATGTCCTCTGGTCTGATGAAACAAAAATAGAACTCTTTGGCCATAATGACCATCATTATGTTTGGAGGAAAAAGGGGGAGGCTTGCAAGCCGAAGAACACCATCCCAACCGTGAAGCACGGGGGTGGCAGCATCATGTTGTGGGAGTGCTTTGCTGCAGGAGGGACTGGTGCACTTCACAAAATAGATGACATCATGAGGGAGGAAAATTATGTGGATATATTGAAGCAACATCTCAAGACATTAGTCAGGAAGTTAAAGCTTGGTCGCAAATAGGTCTTCCAAATGGACAATGACCCCAAGCATACTTCCAAAGTTGTGGCAAAATGGCATAAGGACAACAAAGTCAAGGTATTGAAGTGACCATCACAAAGCCCTGACCTCAATCATATAGAAAATGTGTGGGCAGAACTGAATAAGCGTGTGCGAGCAAGGAGGCCTACAGGCCTGACTCAGTTACACCAGCTCTGTCAGGAGGAATGGGATAAAATTCACCCAATTTATTGTGGGAAGCTGTGGAAGGCTACCCAAAACGTTTGACATTAAACAATTTAAAGGCAATGCTACCAAATACTAATTGATTGTATGTAAACTTCTGACCCACTGGGAATGTGATGAAATAAATAAAGCTGAAATATATAATTATCTCTACTATTATTCTGACATTTTACATTCTTAAAATAAAGTGGTGATCCTAACTGTCCTAAGACAGTGAATTGTGAAAAACTGAGTTGAAATGTAAACTTCCAACTTCAACTGTAAACTGATCCAATGACTCACTCTCATACTAACTAAAGGATTGGAGAGGTAGAAATTAATTGGTTTGGGATTGGGCCCTTCTGATAACATGTACGAGTCTTCACTATAACTGATCAGAAATCCCTTTACTCCACACACAGAGACGCGTACAAAGCTCTCCCTCGCCCTCCATTTGGCAAATCTGACCATAACTCGATCCTCCTGATTCCTGCTTACAAGCAAAAACTTAAACAGGAAGTACCAGTGACTCAGTCAATAAAAAAGTAGTCAGATAAGGCAGATGCTAAGCTACAGGACTGTTTCGCTAACACAGACTGGAATATGTTCAGGGATGCATCTGATAACATTGAGGAGTGTACCGCATCAGTCACCGGCTTCATTAATAAGTGCATCAATGACGTCCTCCCTACAGTGCTTGCAGGGCTTGCAAACTATCATGGATTAAAAAGGCAAACCCAGCTGCGAGCTGACCAGTGACACGAGACTACCAGATGAGCTAATTGCCTTCTATGCTCGCTTCGAGGCAAGCAACATTGAACCACGCATGAGCACACCAGCTGTTCCGGATGACTGTGTGGTCTCGCTCTCCGTAGCCAATGTGAGTAAGACCTTTAAACAGGTTAACATTCACAAGGCCAGATGAATTACCAGGATGTGTAATCAGAGCATGGGCTGATCAGCTGACAAGTTTCTTAAGAACAAATTCTTATTTACAATTCTGGCCTACCCTGGCCAAACCCTAAACCGGACGACGCTGGGCCAATTTTGCGCCGCCCTGTGGGACTCCCGATCACGGCCGGTTGTGATACAGCCCGGGATCGAACCAGGGTCTGTAGTGACGCCTCTAGCACTTAGATGCAGTGCCTTAGACCTGTTACACTAATTGTGTATTTATTCCTCATGTTATTATCCTTCTATTATTGTTCTGTTTTCTCTCTTTTGGACAAGGACCCGTAAGTGATTTGATTTTCATGGTTCTCTAGACACACACTTGAGCAAATCACAGAGTCAACATTACACTGATGGATCCAATGCATAGTCAGGTCCTCTCTATCTGTCGAAACGGTTAAAACAAGGAATTGGTGGGACAACTGTGAAACAGCAACAAGAACGAAGTTTAAAGCCAAAACAATTAGAAACCACTCTCAACTATTTGTTGGAAGAGAACGGTGTCCGAGTAAGATGAGCTTCTGCATATACAAATCGTTACTCTGATTTTGATCAGTAATTCAACTGTAGAACTACACAGCCTTACGCCAGTGAATCAAATGTACAACTGAAAAACATACTGTTTGTTGTTAGAAGCGAAACATGTCAAATCTGATCCTAAAAACTCAAACCGAGCTGTGGTTTGATCAAGGCTTGGACATGGAGAAAAAGGACATGACAGCCCAATGAGACAAAGACAAAAAACACGAGGTGAAATTTTCTCTTTTCTTCATACGATCATTGTTCTCAAGCCCGTAGAATCTGTTTCTTATTTTCCTTCCAGTTGTCTATGGCAATAAAAATAATTAATACAACAATACAACAAACTGTATTCTCAGTAACATGGTTTCCCACCTTGGGATGTGTCATAAATCAGATGGTTAACGAGGTCCACACAACAAAATACCTCTCTTTAGTGGGCTCTGGATTTAAACAGACAGTCTCGCCAACAAAATAAAATGATAAACAAAGAATTATTGAAAATGAGTGGAGACATATTAGCACAGGTGGAGGGGGAAGGGCAGGATTAACAGTTTCCACTGAGATGCCAAGGCGCTACAATGCACATCATGACGCAGAGGCTTAGTAGAATCACAGAGGGAGAACACAACATAATGAACCAAATAATAGGGATACCACTAGGCCGCGTTACAGTACATATGGGAAGCTGGGATGCATCATGGGAAAAATGATAGTCACTGAGTCAGAAGAATTCATCATATTTCTGCACCGCAATAACACATGCTAATGATTATCACTCTCGAGTCTGTTTTTCATAAATAGCTTAGCATCTGATTAGACATTGCTAACATCGTGTAAACAAACAAAACATTTGTTCATCAAGGTTTAAAACCCCCACAATGCATTTTCAGCAGAGGTGGTCGGAGAACTATTAAGGTTTCAGCATGCTTCGATTCAGCTGGCGGCTAGCCGAAGTCGGCTAGGCAAACCGAACGAGTGTGCTCGCCATACCCCCTTAATAAAATACCTTCGCATGAAAAATGAGAAAAAAGCAGCAATGGTACTGTGTCCATTTTGAGACACTGTAGCTTCCTTAAAATAGTCCAAATTAATCTAAGATAGCTCAAGAAATCTGTCATTAATTTTGACATTTTTGCCGAAGAGATCTTAGTAACGCAATTTTAAATCTAACTAAGATGTTTGGTGCAGTATTTCTCAATGAAAAAATGTGCATGAAAACCAAGTCGTCTCTCATTGAATGACAACAAAGCCTTTTTCTTTGAAGAATCCCTACTGTTGACCAATCACTGCCTATTCTCTCTCTGAGGGGGTGTGTTCTAACGTTCCTCCCCAAACAGTGCACAACAAGCTGCCTCCCACAGAGCTCAAACATGTTGGCTCCCAACGGCTCTCTGAGATCCCTTATCTCACAGTGGGTCAGCCGAGCAGCCATGTACTGGGCCCCAGGCCTGCGTGCGGCGTTGGTATTTGTACCCAGGAGGTAGAGAATTTTGGTCCACCAGTTCACATTTAAGGGAGTTCACTCAAACTAAAATGCATTGGAAGGCATTCCTCATTCTGGCAGAATTAAACTGACCAATTTGTTTTGCAATATAATAAAAAGTGTGAGTGTGTGCGGTCGGTTACGACGGCCTGTTACGTTAACCTGTTACGTCGGCCTGTTAAGTTAACCTGTTACGTCGGCCTGTTAAGTTAACCTGTTACGTCGGCCTGTTACGTCGGCCTGTTAAGTTAACCTGTTACGTCGGCCTGTTAAGTTAACCTGTTACGTCGGCCTGTTAAGTTAACCTGTTACGTCGGCCTGTTAAGTTAACCTGTTACGTCGGCCTGTTACGTCGGCCTGTTAAGTCGGCCTGTTAAGTTAACCTGTTAAGTCGGCCTGTTAAGTTAACCTGTTAAGTCGGCCTGTTACGTCGGCCTGTTACGTCGGCCTGTTACGTCGGCCTGTTACGTCGGCCTGTTAAGTTAACCTGTTAAGTCGGCCTGTTAAGTTAACCTGTTAAGTCGGCCTGTTACGTCGGCCTGTTACGTCGGCCTGTTACGTCGGCCTGTTACGTCGGCCTGTTACGTCGGCCTGTTAAGTCGGCCTGTTAAGTTAACCTGTTAAGTCGGCCTGTTAAGTTAACCTGTTACGTCGGCCTGTTAAGTTAACCTGTTACGTCGGCCTGTTACGTCGGCCTGTTACGTCGGCCTGTTACGTCGGCCTGTTACGTCGGCCTGTTACGTCGGCCTGTTACGTCGGCCTGTTACGTCGGCCTGTTAAGTTAACCTGTTAAGTCGGCCTGTTAAGTTAACCTGTTACGTCGGCCTGTTACGTCGGCCTGTTACGTCGGCCTGTTACGTCGGCCTGTTACGTCGGCCTGTTACGTCGGCCTGTTACGTCGGCCTGTTACGTCGGCCTGTTACGTCGGCCTGTTACGTCGGCCTGTTACGTCGGCCTGTTAAGTCGGCCTGTTACGTCGGCCTGTTACGTCGGCCTGTTACGTCGGCCTGTTACGTCGGCCTGTTATGTCGGCCTGTTAGGTCAACCTGTTAAGTCAACCTGGCATGCATGGGAGTGTGTGCATGGGTGGGTGATGGACACTACTTTTCCTGCATGTCTGTGTCAGCCACGAGTGCGGTGGCAATGCGGTGAGGTGAGAGGGCGTCATGTGGTCACGCCTGCTCTCGAAAACTCTCCCAGGCTGCCCGGTCCAGGCTCGGCTCGCACCGCCGTGTTGACAGTGCTCTCACTAACACACACATGCCATTCCAACCTGAGGGGTGGAGTGCTGCTCATGGTGAATACACAGGACTCACTTCAAACCACGCAGCAGAGGTGGAGGAAGATGGAGGAAGGTGTCAGGGTGATTGGCCTCAAATTTAAAAAGAGGATGAGTTTGGTGTTTAAACCACTCAAAATGTACTACGTATGTGTTTTCTTTAGCTATTTACTACGCTATTTTTTTACAATGTAAATTTCCCTTTCTTCTGTTTTATCTGTGAGCAACAATCAATAAACTTAAACAGGACAGGACACCCCCCCCCCAAAAAAAAAATGTAAGTGGTGTCATCGTCATACTGTACCACAATCATGTGGTGTGCCGTCTTAATGATTTACATATCAACAGTGAAGACAAAGCAAAGCAAAAGGCCATCCCTCAAGTCTTACATGACTGCAAACAATATCCAACTACAGAGAGAGAGACACTATAAATCACCACAGAGTCAAGGGAAAATATTTGGGGAGACACCACACAAAGAAAGCAACGGGATACTGGGTAAGCAAAAAAACAATAACAAGAGGAAATTGAATTATCCGTCTTCCAGAGCAAAGTTCAGATGCAGCGTCAGGCCATTATGGAGTGTAAAGAGATACTTGCTCCTCTGAACCCCCCCCCCCCCCCCCCCCCCGAAGAATAAGTGTATGCTAAGGTTTTATGGGCACCTGACGAGCCTTCAAGATAATTGAAATAATGACTAATAAAAGGCAACAAAGCAGCAAAAGAGAAGGCTAAAAAAACAGGCTGCAGTATTTCTGTCAGAGCCAACCCTTCCAATACTGTAGCTACGTGGAGATCAGTCAGGCTGCAATATTTCTGTCAGAGCCAACCCTTCCGATACTGTAGCTACGTGGAGATCAGTCAGGCTGCAATATTTCTGTCAGAGCCAACCCTTCCGATACTGTAGCTACGTGGAGATCAGTCAGGCTGCAGTATTTCTGTCAGAGCCAACCCTTCCAATACTGTAGTCATGTGGAGATCAGTCAGGCTGCAGTATTTCTGTCAGAGCCAACCCTTCCGATACTGTAGCTACGTGGAGATCAGTCAGGCTGCAATATTTCTGTCAGAGCCAACCCTTCCGATACTGTAGCTACGTGGAGATCAGTCAGGCTGCAATATTTCTGTCAGAGCCAACCCTTCCGATACTGTAGTCATGTGGAGATCAGTCAGGCTGCAGTATTTCTGTCAGAGCCAACCCTTCCGATACTGTAGCTACGTGGAGATCAGTCAGGCTGCAATATTTCTGTCAGAGCCAACCCTTCCGATACTGTAGTCATGTGGAGATCAGTCAGGCTGCAATATTTCTGTCAGAGCCAACCCTTCCGATACTGTAGCTACGTGGAGATCAGTCAGGCTGCAATATTTCTGTCAGAGCCAACCCTTCCGATACTGTAGTCATGTGGAGATCAGTCAGGCTGCAATATTTCTGTCAGAGCCAACCCTTCCGATACTGTAGCTACGTGGAGATCAGTCAGGCTGCAATATTTCTGTCAGAGCCAACCCTTCCAATACTGTAGTCATGTGGAGATCAGTCAGGCTGCAGTATTTCTGTCAGAGCCAACCCTTCCGATACTGTAGCTACGTGGAGATTAGTCTGTTCACAACAACAATTTCAGCACCAAACTGGTGATGCTTCACGGTGGCAGTGGACCTCAGGTCACCCAGGAGGTACCTTTACACAGGGTTCAGATCCATCCCAGGCGTCGAGCCCAGCGGGAGGCCTGAGCGCACCTCTTCTCCCTCGCCAGCTCCCCCGATGGGTCGTGTCAAAGCAGCAGTAATGCTGGGGGGAGGGAAGGCTTGTATCACTTTACCCTGAGCACTACCTACTGCTGGGGTGTATGGCTTTACCCTGAGCACTACCTACTGCTGGGGCAAGAGACAACCCCCTAAAACAGACTGCCATCCACAGCCTGGGCCGAAAGCAAGGCTCCGTTCGCACGCTAGGAGTCTGAAGTTGACCAGCACAGGGAGCGTTGACCAGCAGAGGGCGTTGACCAGCACAGACCCCCTGACCAGCACAGACCCCCTGACCATCACAGACCCCCTGACCAGCACAGACCCCCTGACCAGCACAGACCCCCTGACCATCACAGACCCCCTGACCAGCACAGACCCCCTGACCAGCACAGACCCCCTGACAGCACAGACCCCCTGACAGCACAGACCCCCTGACCAGCACAGACCCCCTGACCAGCACAGACCCCCTGACCAGCACAGACCCCCTGACCAGCACAGACCCCCTGACCAGCACAGACCCCCTGACCAGCACAGGGGGAGTCGACCTAAACAGTAAGGGCTGAATTCTACCTAAACAGCCATGAAACTTACACGTGAATCACAAATTGATGTGAAGTTAGAATTTGGCCTTATATTTCAGAAGCACTTCGATGAGAAAAATGAAATTTAATGAAAAATGATTGACGCACAAAACTAATGAAGACTGAGCCAAGAGTGGCAGGAAATTTATATGTTTTATTAATTAAAAAGTACAAGCGAGTGGAAGTTATGATAGGAGGGAATTAAGAGCAAGGGAAGGCCTGGATCCGTCCACCTGCCGGAGCCAGGGAATGGAAGAGTAAGCCGCCCATGTTGGCACCACATTCACATCGTCCACTTAGAATGTTCGGCATGCGTCTGAGACAGCCCAACCCTGCCCCTGTGGACCTCCCGGGGTGGTCGAACACAGAGGGTTCCTTTCGAAAGGGAGGGGAGGAGGGCGATACGATGTGAAGAAAACACACGTCTCCATCAACTGGCTTTTCTCCTGTAAGTATCAGTTTCCACGTACAACCTCTGAATCTAACAGAGCAAGGCTAGGTTGCTATTTATAAAGGATGCGTGGACAGCGATGTGCTCCACATCCAGCCTCCTATCCTGCTACTGGCTGATGTCCTTCTCATACCAAGTCAGGTGTTTTAAGGTCACTGGGGAGAGACTTAGAAAGCGTGCCAAGGAAGGGCAATATTTTATCTGCCTCTAAATCCTTCTGAGCACTGAACCTGGGCTAATAATTTTTGTTCTAATGCAGTAGGAGGCAAAGTGCTTGACAAGTTAGTATTTAAGATACAAAGACACTAAGAAAGCGAAGATTCATATTTCATACTTAAGACAACAAACTGGCAAACACAGCATTTTTTTCATTGATAAAGCCATTCCTTTAAAGTGATGAAAAACCTTTCAAGCACGTATCCTTAAGTAACCTCTATACAACGAATGGGAGATACACGCTTCACAACTGTCGGGTTGCATAATCCCCCTCTGAGCATACAAGGGCGTAAACATTGTCTCTGTGGACTAAGAAGAGGCCAGGCTTGCAACACAGACTAACAACGGCATTCACACTCAGCTGTCATCGCTGGAGCAGCACTTAGTCCTACAGAACTCATATTAGCCTGAGACACCAAGCCCCTCCCTCCCTATACGAACCATAGACACCAAGCCCCTCCCTCCCTATACGAACCATAGACACCAAGCCCCTCCCTCCCTATATTAACCATAGACACCAAGCCCCTCCCTCCCTATACGAACCATAGACACCAAGCCCCTCCCTCCCTATACGAACCATAGACACCAAGCCCCTCCCTCCCTATACAAACCATAGACACCAAGCCCCTCCCTCCCTATACGAACCATAGACACCAAGCCCCTCCCTCCCTATATTATCCATAGACACCAAGCCCCTCCCTCCCTATACGAACCATAGACACCAAGCCCCTCCCTCCCTATACGAACCATAGACACCAAGCCCCTCCCTCCCTATATTAACCATAGACACCAAGCCCTCCCTCCCTATATTAACCATAGACACCAAGCCCCTCCCTCCCTATACGAACCATAGATATCAAGCCCCTCCCTCCCTATATTAACCATAGACACCAAGCCCCTCCCTCCCTATACGAACCATAGACACCAAGCCCCTCCCTCCCTATACGAACCATAGACACCAAGCCCCTCCCTCCCTATATTAACCATAGACACCAAGCCCCTCCCTCCCTATACGAACCATAGACACCAAGCCCCTCCCTCCCTATATTAACCATAGACACCAAGCCCTCCCTCCCTATATTAACCATAGACACCAAGCCCCTCCCTCCCTATACGAACCATAGATATCAAGCCCCTCCCTCCCTATATTAACCATAGACACCAAGCCCCTCCCTCCCTATACGAACCATAGACACCAAGCCCCTCCCTCCCTATACGAACCATAGACACCAAGCCCCTCCCTCCCTATATTAACCATAGACACCAAGCCCCTCCCTCCCTATACGAACCATAGACACCAAGCCCCTCCCTCCCTATATTAACCATAGACACCAAGCCCCTCCCTCCCTATACGAACCATAGATATCAAGCCCCTCCCTCCCTATATTAACCATAGACACCAAGCCCCTCCCTCCCTATACGAACCATAGACACCAAGCCCCTCCCTCCCTATATTAACCATAGACACCAAGCCCCTCCCTCCCTATACGAACCATAGACACCAAGCCCCTCCCTCCCTATATTAACCATAGACACCAAGCCCCTCCCTCCCTATATTAACCATAGACACCAAGCCCTTCCCTCCCTATATTAACCATAGACACCAAGCCCCTCCCTCCCTGTATTAACCATAGACACCAAGCCCCTCCCTCCCTGTATTAACCATAGACACCAAGCCCCTCCCTCCCTATATTAACCATAGACACCAAGCCCCTCCCTCCCTATATTAATCATAGATATCAAGCCCCTCCCTCCCTATATTAACCATAGACACCAAGCCCCTCCCTCCCTATATTAACCATAGACACCAAGCCCCTCCCTCCCTATATTAACCATAGACACCAAGCCCCTCCCTCCCTATATTAACCATAGACACCAAGCCCCTCCCTCCCTATATTAACCATAGACACCAAGCCCCTCCCTCCCTATATTAACCATAGACACCAAGCCCCTCCCTCCCTATATTAACCATAGACACCAAGCCCCTCCCTCCCTATATTAACCATAGACACCAAGCCCCTCCCTCCCTATATTAACCATAGACACCAAGCCCCTCCCTCCCTATATTAACCATAGACACCAAGCCCCTCCCTCCCTGTATTAACCATAGACACCAAGCCCCTCCCTCCCTATATTAACCATAGACACCAAGCCCCTCCCTCCCTATATTAACCATAGACACCAAGCCCCTCCCTCCCTGTATTAACCATAGACACCAAGCCCCTCCCTCCCTATATTAACCATAGACACCAAGCCCCTCCCTTCCTATATTAACCATAGACACCAAGCCCCTCCCTCCCTATATTAACCATAGACACCAAGCCCCTCCCTCCCTATATTAACCATAGACACCAAGCCCCTCCCTCCCTATATTAACCACAGACACCAAGCCCCTCCCTCCCTATATTAACCATAGACACCAAGCCCCTCCCTCCCTATATTAACCATAGACACCAAGCCCCTCCCTCCCTATATTAACCATAGACACCAAGCCCCTCCCTCCCTATATTAACCATAGACACCAAGCCCCTCCCTCCCTATATTAACCATAGACACCAAGCCCCTCCCTCCCTATATTAACCATAGACACCAAGCCCCTCCCTCCCTATATTAACCATAGACACCAAGCCCCTCCCTCCCTATATTAACCACAGACACCAAGCCCCTCCCTCCCTATATTAACCATAGACACCAAGCCCCTCCCTCCCTATATTAACCATAGACACCAAGCCCCTCCCTCCCTATATTAACCATAGACACCAAGCCCCTCCCTCCCTATGCAGCTCTATTTATTTAGATCTGCTCAATAAAAACTCTTCTTTTTCAAGCTCCATTGGGGTCAGAGGACCTGTGGCACAAATCACTTTAGTTAGAGGAGCCTGGGGTGAGAGGGGAGGAGGAGCGGTGTCGGGGCAAGGGTTGACTGAAGTGGCTCGGGAGGCGATGAAACCCTATCTGCAAAATGTTCACTGAGGGTTGTTTTTGTTTTTTTTGCCATGAGAGTGGTCGGCGATCAGCTGCAATACTTAAGGAGTTCTGCAACACCCAAAACAGAGAGGGTTTTAAGGAGTTCTGCAATACCCAAAACAGAGAGGGTTTTAAGGAGTTCTGCAATACCAAAACAGAGAGGGTTTTAAAGGAGTCCTGCAATACCAAAACAGAGAGGGTTTTACGGAGTTCTGCAATACCCAAAACAGAGAGGGTTTTACGGAGTTCTGCAATACCCAAAACAGAGAGGGTTTTAGGGAGTTCTGCATTACCCAAAACAGAGAGGGTTTTACGGAGTTCTGCAACACCCAAAACAGAGAGGGTTTTAAGGAGTTCTGCAACACCCAAAACAGAGAGGGTTTTAAGGAGTTCTGCAATACCAAAACAGAGAGGGTTTTACGGAGTTCTGCAATACCCAAAACAGAGAGGGTTTTACGGAGTTCTGCAACATCCAAAACAGAGAGGGTTTTAAGGAGTTCTGCAATACCAAAACAGAGAGGGTTTTAAAGGAGTTCTGCAATACCAAAACAGAGAGGGTTTTACGGAGTTCTGCAATACCCAAAACAGAGAGGGTTTTACGGAGTTCTGCAATACCAAAACAGAGAGGGTTTTAAAGGAGTTCTGCAATACCCAAAACAGAGAGGGTTTTACGGAGTTCTGCAATACCCAAAACAGAGAGGGTTTTAAGGACTTCTGCAACATCCAAAACAGAGAGGGTTTTAAGGAGTTCTGCAATACCCAAAACAGAGAGGGTTTTAAGGAGTTCTGCAATACCCAAAACAGAGAGGGTTTTACGGAGTTTTGCAATACCAAAACAGAGAGGGTTTTAAGGACTTCTGCAATACTCAAAACAGAGAGGGTTTTAAGGAGCTATTACTGGTCCCAGTGTTGTTTCTTTGGGTTTACTGAGCGTTTTTTTCCCCCTGCTTCGCACTCCAAGAGGGATGGAGCATATTTAGAGTTACCGACAGCCCGCTGTGCCCGGGTCCTGGATTTACTCCCTAGTACACTTCCTTCCCTTTGATAGATGGAGAACACTCTAGATCTTCTGGTTTCTAATAAAACAAAGCTGTTAATTTTTACAATGTGACACCCTGCATGCCTTCTCGTTTACTAATGAATTATGGTTGGCTTGGACAGAGGGGGCAGATAGCAAAACATTTAAGAGGCTCCACAGTTTCACTGACAGGCTTTATCGTCTTATGTAACAGGGAGGAACACGTAGCCAGACAGAAGGAAGATAAAGTGGAGTGTCTGAGGTCGCAATGAGACGCTTTGTGCAGAAATCTACACCGATTTCCTAGCAACAGATTCCACCATAAAGATATAGCGATATATAAAGCTAGAAGGTGTCAGAGGCAGTATATCCTCACTAGTCATGTAAAGTATACAGCTACGCTGATCATTTTCCAAAAGCCTCAAAGATTTCACAATAAATTCCTCCTTAAAGACTCCTTAACTTCTCTTTATATGAGTCTAAAGTGCTATAATGACGTATGATAAAGAGGTTTTGCAACTACGTCTTTTCTCAGTACGTTGTCTCCTTAACGCACATGAAGAAGAATTGAAGCTCAATGCGGAGGAGTCGGGTGTGGTGGTTTGTTACCGGAGGTGGTGGAGAGGGTTTAGAGAGGTAGATGCCAGCCAGGGCTCCGACAGACCACCTGCTTCCCCACATAACTGAGAGGAGGTCAATGAGCTCAGTTACATGCACACAATAATACAATTATTGTGGATAGTCAGATGAATATAATAGTTTGTTTAAAACGTTTACATGCTTTGCAATAAGAACCATTTCCCTAATTGTCCTGTTCAAATGACATATCTGAAAATCAGGCTGCCTGATGGGACTTTTAGAGGAACGACATTTGTTTCAGTGCGTCTGATCTTTTGCCCAAACAGACTTCCAAAACACCTGGAGGTGTAAACCAATCAAATGTATTTATAAAGCCCTTCTTACATCAGCTGATATCTCAAAGTACTGTACAGAAACCCAGCCTAAAACACCAAAACAGCAAGCAATGCAGGTGTAGAAGCACGGTGGCTAGGAAAAACTCTCTAGAAAGGCCAAATAAATAAATAAACTCCCCCCCCATAAAACCCCTTCCATGGGTAGACTCCCCCAACATGGAAACATGACCAACCAGGGTGTGTGCACAAAGGAATGTACGATGCCCAGGTCCATAAAGGAGAGTATAGGACCGTACAGGGAGAAGGAGTGCAGACTGCAGAGGCTCCATATATAAAGAGTGGCATCTTGAAGCTACACCTCCCAGTCCATTTCAAGGCACTGTGCTCAAAGGAAAACCAGCGAGGGGAGCTTTCCTGTGGCATTCCTGGAAGCGACAGGTGGGGGGGGGGGGGGGGGGGGGGGGGCAAGGCCTTTGTGTTTCTCATGATATTTGCCAAATGTGGTGACGGCAGACCGTTGACCACCATCCAAACACGTATTTACCTCCACTTTAATGACAGCATTTCCAGCAACAGATTTTTTTAATATATCTTTTTTTTTATACCTTAAATCATTTGAATTCATGATCTTTCTCGCTGTTGGCCTTTAATGGACCGTGGAAGAGGAGGTCGGCCTACATTTTTTTTTCTCCCGAGTCTCTTTGCTATTTGAACACGGCTCATGTCCATTCCATACTTTTTGCCCTTAATGCTCAACACGCAAAACTAATCGTGCAACGATATGGTATTAATACAGCACAGAGGAAATTATCAAATACAACAACACAGGAGCAAACTCCTTCCTTTCATCCTTCAAGTACACCGTATCAACCTGAAGAGAGAAAGAGGGAGATCTAGAATTTAAAAGCAATATTAGCAAAGCCAGGAGAATTTTTTTTTTTTAAAGAGTCTAACTGAAAAGAAAACAGACAGAACTGGCAACCACTGACTTTTTAAAACTGGAAATATGAATAAGGCCCCGACACCAAACGATGAAAAGATACTTCAGGGAATTTTGCCAAATCAATACTCTTGGCAGAGCTGGTTGTTGAAGTGCACCGGGGGGGATATAATTCTCATGCTCATTTGGCCAAGGAGGGTTTTGTTGGTTCGGGGGTGGGCGTAATTATAGAGCCCCATCCCATTCTGAACTGTTCTTTCCACCATTTTCCTCCGTGCTTGACACAAATAAGGGGATTAGGAGCCCGGTCTTCCGTTGGCCCTCCGTTGAGGACAAAGCGGACGGGAGCTTAGTGTCACAGTTAGTGATAAAATTACAGATCAGTGTCAGTCAGCCGCTACAGAAACATGGGGTAACCTAATCTCATTAGAAGATGAAGAGGGGGTATATGAAAAAGTGGGAAGGTGGGGGCAGGGGTTAGGGGCTATCAGTGATAGCTCAGAGTAGTCTCACATCTCTTATGGGTTAACATGTTACCCAGTCTCTCTCACATCTCTTATGGGTTAACATGTTACCCAGTCTCTTTCACATCTCTTCTGGGTTAACATGTTACCCAGTCTCTTTCACATCTCTTATGGGTTAACATGTTACCCAGTCTCTCTCACATCTCTTATGGGTTAACATGTTACCCAGTCTCTCTCACATCTCTTATGGGTTAACATGTTACCCAGTCTCTCTCACATCTCTTATGGGTTAACATGTTACCCAGTCTCTTTCACATCTCTTCTGGGTTAACATGTTACCCAGTCTCTTTCACATCTCTTATGGGTTAACATGTAACTCAAGCGGCTTCACTATGCTTGCATGGTGATAGTGGATTGTCATTAATCATGAAAAATGTTATGACACTCATAGTTACGTGTTTATGCCACCCATAGTTACGTGGCCTTGGGCAAGGAGCAGTCCCTCTACTCAAATACTCTCGTGGGGGGGGGGGGGGGGGTGCTCTGTCAGGTTGCGCCCGCGTCTCCACACGCTGGTAGAATGTGGCGTCTGGGTGCGAGAGCTGGGCTCTGGGTACACAGCGCCGCCACGGCAGCACTTGCCACAGTGGTGACAGCCACTCCTCGCACCCCGGTGGAAGAAGAGGTGGGTACGCTGTATTTGGAGAAGCATTCCACTACGGGGGAAGGGAAGATAACGTACAGGAAGTGGAGGAGGCTAGCTCCCTGACTCCATTCCACGTGTGTGTTTGAAAAAGGGCCATCCCTAGAGAACATGAACATCTAACAGAACCGTCACGTTGCCTGAATGATATTGGGGGGCAGGGGGGGGGGGGTCAAAGTCATTTTACTCATATTTGCCTGTGAGTAAGAGTGACTTACAGAGGTAGGAGCTTTGTGCGTCATCGTCTGTCTTCACATGAATCGGGGGTTGCTTCCCTGCTCAATATTTCTACAGAAGACATCTCACTACCCAGTCAAGATTGTGAAATTGAATAAAATAATGAACAGTGGACTCTTGAATATCTTGTGTGCATTTAAGCTGAGCGTCAGGTACTTGTTGATTGACTCTGTGGTCCCTAACGATCCCATGGCACGTATGGTAAGAGTAGGGGTGTTAACCCCGGTGTCCAGGCTAGATTCCCAATCTGATCCCCATCATGGCCACCTGATCATCCCCGGGTTTCAGTTGGTTCATTCATGCCCTCTTCCCCCCCCCCATGTAACTCTTCACCAGGTTGTTGCTGTAGAAGAGAATGTGTTCTCGGTCAACTTACCTGGTAAAATATATAACATTTTTTAATAATCAAATAATTGGCACAATATTACATGGGAGCCTTCATACTGTATCTGTGACACCGCGTTCCTTTTCTCGTTAGAGAGATGGATCGCTTTTGCTGACAGGGTCAGGAATGGGCTATTCAAACTATAGTATTAACACATAAACAGTCACATTGAGGTTGTCAGGCCTTTAGGGAGGAAGAGGCTGTGTTGTTTCTAGCGTCAAGTGACTTCCAGGGGTTCAGGCCTGGACCTTTTGTTTTAAGTGCTCTGTGACGGACAATTTTGAGAAAAGCGCAAAAAGGTTCATTATGAATTAGTTTCGTACAATAAAACGTCAAAGAAAAGCGGTTTCTGAAACTGATTCTCAGTCATTATTCTGGAAACATCTGGCATCGTATTTTGGATGACTCTTACTAGTAATTTTGGAGTGCCCTTAAAAAAAACAGTTGGAGACCAGGCAAGGATTTGTCAACAAAATTGTACCTTGCACACTAAAATAAAGAAAAATGCATGTATCCTGTTAACTCAACAAAAAAGAACGAGTATAATCTTGTCACCAACAATATGGCGTCCAAAACAACTGAGTATTTTGGTACAGAAGCAGAAAAAACAGCTCAATAAAGATAGAAGAGTGAAAAGTATGCACATTATGGAATGATAGATAATTGCATCACCACACTTGGATGGTAGGACTGAGAAGGATGTGTTGATATGAAACTAGATACTTCCTTACGGAGCACGCCCATGCTAAAGCAACGCTAAACACACTGCTGAGCCAGAGGCCAGGCAAGCTGAAGCAATATCGTGTCAATATTGTACAAGCTGCTAACTTGGGCTATTTTCTTCTGAATATATATATATATATATATATATATATATATATATATATATACATACATACACACACACACACACACACACACACACACACACACACACACACACACACACACACACATTAAAACGATAACTTTTTCTTCAAATCACTCTGTGTAATTCTTTGATTTAACAGCTAAATGCTCTCCCATAGACTGACGTGAAAATACCTCAGGGCTTTCTGTGTTTGCTAATAATCCAGGACAACTGGCCAAAAAGAGCAGGAGACGCTCTAATCTCTTCACGTAGAGAGAACATCCCTGAAGAGCTCCACATAACCATAGAACTCAACAGTCCCTAAGAAAGGGCCTGTATTGGTTGATGGACCATAGGTAAAAGCCTACCACGCTCATATACAGTAGGTGTATAAATATTGTTTCTCTCCCTGTGGGTGGATAAGACATGGGGGGGTGGGGGGGTGGGGGAGGTCAAGGATAGTGTAGTCTTACAAACATGCAGGCAGGTCAAAAAAATCTTCTTAGTCAGCATTTTATAAACCGGGGTCCTGAGCTCTAGTTAATTAAAAAACAACATTTAAAAAGAAGGATTCGCTAATGACCACTGACCAAAAAAAGTCCCCATCAGCACAACAAAGAACATCATCACCCACGAGGGATGTGTGTGTACAGGACTGAACAACTGTGTCCGCTTGCTCTTTTCACCATCGACCACTCAAGACACGCTGAGGGTTTATTAAAAACCAAACATGCCCTGTCAGATCTGCATGAATTGAAATGAGTGACGAATATGGCATTTATTTTCAGAGAAAACTGCTAAAAACAAATATCTCAAAACTCTTCCTCATTATTAATTAAAGTTTTTTTTCATTTACTGTTCAAGAAGGAGGGTTTCTCTGTTGTCTCTGTAAACTGAGAAATATTTTCTGAGCAGAAGTAATATAAACATAGCTAAAAGAGAGTCCGTTGGATTCGAGCCCTGACCCAACGGACGAAGCGCCCCTAGAATTCCATCGCCAGGGAACAATCGTCCGGAGCTACAGTTTTTCCATGTCAGGATCGCCCACAACTAGAAAATGCAGAGCCTTCCCTAAGAATTCACACCCCTTGGCTTTTTACACATTTTGCTGTGTTACAGACTGAATTTACAATAGATAAAATTGAGATTTGTTTTCTCTGGCCTACACACGATACCCCATAATGTCAAAGTGGAATTATATTTTTAGAAAATTGTACTAATTCATTAAAAATAAAAATCCAAAATGTCTTGAGTCAATAAGTATTCATCCCCTTGTTATGGCACGCCTAAATAAGTTCAGGAGTAAACTTTGCTTAACAAGTCAAATAATAAGTTGCATGGACTCACTGTGTGCAATAACAGAGTTTAAAATCATTTTTGAATGACTACCTCATCTCTGTACCCCACACATAAAATGATCTGTAAGGTCCCCCCTTCAAGCAGTGAATTTCAAACACAGATTCAACCACAAGGACCAGGGAGGTTTTCCAATGCCTTGCAAAGAAGGGCACTTATTGGTAGATGGGTAAAAAATAAATAAAAGCACACATTGAATATCCCTTTGAGTTATTAATTACACTTTGGATGGCGTATCAATACAACCAGTCATTACAAAGATACAGGCGTCCTTCCTAACTCAGTTGCCGGAGAGGAAGGAAACCGTTCAGGGATTTCACCATGAGGCCAATGGTGACTTTAAAACAGTTACAGAGTTTAATGGCTGTGATAGGAGAAAACTGAGGATGGATCAACAACATTATAGTTACTCTAAAATACTAACCTATCTGACAGAGTTAAAAGAAGGAAGCTTGTACAGAATAAAAAATATTTTAAAACATGTATCCTGTTTACAACAAGGTACTAAAGTAAAACTGCTAAAAACGTGGCAAAGCAATGAACTTTATGTCCTGAATACAAAGCATTATGTTTGGGGCAAATCCAACATAACACATCACTGATGGGTACCTCTTCATATTTTCAAGGATGGAGGTGGCTGCTTCATGTTATGGGTATGCTTGTCATCGGCAAGGGACTGGGGAGTTTCTTTTATGATAAAAAGAAACAGAATAGAGCTAAGCAAAGGCAAATTCCTAGAGGAAAACTTGGTTCAGTTTGCTTTCCAATAGACACTGGGAGACAAATGTACCTTTCAGCAGGACAATAAATTAAAACAAGGCCAAATATACACTGGAGTTGCTTACCAAGATGACATTGAATGTTCCTTAGTGGTCTAGTTACAGTTTTGACTTAAATCGTCTTGAAAATCTATGGCAAGACTAGAGTCTAGCAATGATCAACAACCAACTTGACAGAGATTGAAGAATTTATTAAATAATATTGTGCAAATATTGTACAAACCAGGTGTGCAAAGCTCTTAGAGACTTACCCAGAAAGACTCACAGCTGTAATCGCTGCCAAAGGTAATTCAAACATGTGTTTGAGTCAGGGGTTTGAATACTCATCTAATCAAGATATATAAGTGTTTTTTTTGTTGTTTTTTTACAAGTGCTATAGAGTTTTCTTCCACTTTGACATTACAGAGTATATTGGGTAGATCATTAACAACAAAAAATGACAATCAAATCCATTTTAATCTCACTTTCTAACAACAAGGGGTGTGAATACTTTCTGAAGGCACTGTACATGGAGGTACAGTCTTTCTGGGTAAAGTGTTTAGTGGGAAACCATCCAACATATACAGAAAATGATTTAATCCATTGATATGCAACTCCACTATGATTCTCAACCAACGATCTACTTTTGTGTTCTGGAAAGATGGTGACCAAAAATACTGATATTGAATGTATTTCCCAGAGGATTATTCTGCTTTCTTCCTTTGTTCTGAAAACAAATAAATGACTCTCAAAGTCACACACACACACACGGAATTCCTCTCCAAATTTCACGCAAAGCCCGCTGCATAGTCGCCTGGTTGCCAGGGAGACATCCTAAACCCCAATTGGCTGGAGCCCACATGTTAGCCTTGGTGAGGTTTGGAGCAGCTCTGTGTTATTCTATGGTGAAATGACATCACTGTCTACTCTCCCCCAAACCCAGCACACAGTCTCATCTCATGTAAAAATATAAACATTTATTGGCATTTTCTCATTAGATACAAATCAAATATGTGGCCCTGTGTGGCTAGGTAGGTAAAGCATGGCATTTCCAACGCCAAAGGACACGGGTTTGATCACCGCTGGGGCCACCCATACGTAAAATGTATGCACAAAAACAATTGTTTGCTAAATATCATATATTATTTGTATTGTTGTTATATTGAATAAGATGCAGGTATTGCGCCAAAGTTTCAATCCATGCAAATCATTCTGTTGCCAGGGGGTACAACTTCCAACTAAATGTCACAGAAAACATTATCCCCAGAGGTGAAATAATGTTACGAAACACATTTTCAAAAGTAGCCTGTTGACAAACATTATCCGGGTATAAAGTCCAGAAAATAAGTATATTTCGACACATAATAGCATTGCAATTAGCCTAGAAGTGCAACAGCTGCAGAACTAGTTTAACGAGTAGACCCAACTGTGTGTAGAAAACTGCTCCAGTATTTAGGCAGCTACTAAATGTTCCATTTGACACAACTTGTAAAGAAGCTCACAGTGTGGTCGAGAAATAGCATAGTGGCATTAATCAGAAATCATTTGGCGGTTCAAAATCAACACACAAAAAAAATCATGAAATAAAATGTTCGAAAAACAAAAAGCCACTTGTGAATTAAAACCATTTACAGAGTAGATGGAGGTGTCAACATAGCCAAAGCGGGAATATAAAATTCCTATAAAGTTTTATTTCGGGTTTTATTTAACATTAGGATGATAACATCCCAATTCAGATGTTTTTGATAAATATTTATATTTTTTACAACAAAAAATAGTGTTCTTCTAAACATTCACTAAAATGTTGTAAACAACATCTGTTACAACCACCACAGAACATTCCCCAAACGTTCTCATTAGGGTTCCAGGTAATGTAATAACACAATGCACCAGTTATATTTTTCCAACAAACCAAAATAAATTATCTGAAAAGTTCCCAGAACATTCGTTAGGTCGCGTAAAAATGAACTCATAACACAAAAAAACTGTCCATTCATAGTGAATAATATAGAATGTTTGTGTAAAACATTCACCTGATGTTGCAAGAACGTTCCTGTAAGACATTTAATTTGTTCTTTAAAGGTTCCCCGAATGTTTCCACAACCTAAAGAAATAATCTAGTGGGAACATTGTGGGGAAATCACAAAATATATGTTCCCAAAACACAAACAACTGTCCAGTTGTGTGGATGATTCTACAATGTTTCTATTGGGTACAAAAAAAACTTTCACCTGATGTTACAAGTGTTCCCATAACACATTTTGTCTGTTCTTTAGAAAGGTTCCCAAAATGTTTGATTAGGTTGTGGTAACATTGTGGGGACATGACAATTGGCATATTTGGAACATTCTTTTGATGTTACTAGATTGTTAAAAAGAAAATAACTTTGTTGACTTCTTTAAAAAGGTTCCCAGAACATGTAATTAGGTTTTGGGAACAGCGTGGGTACATTACAAGAGATGAATTCCCAAAACATGATCAGTTGTGATGGCATTCATACAATGTTTACGTTCAGTTGCACAGGACATCTGTATTGTACAGTCTTCATTAACCCTCTGCTCAACCATGGGATAGCTGTGGCCTTGTGGGTTTTCAGCCCGAACATGGTCAATCAGGACACAAAATACCAATTCTGAGTTATTAAAAATGTGGCCATTGTCTTTTTATGCTGTGATTTTGAAATACAGAAAAGGTCAAGAAGTTTTCTTATTTAGTTTGAAGGTTTTGAATCTGTATTTTAAAAAACATGAATACGACAGGAATACAAGCTATTTAAAGGAATCTCTATCCAACTAATATCCCATTTCTTAAGACTTTCAACACATGATGAAGAAAGAAAACTATAACATAGTGTTACAAGTACACAGCATATGAAGAGGATGGGAACATTTTAATAACTCAGAAATTGTGTCCTGATTGCCCATATTTGGCTGAAAACCCACAAGGCCACAGCTATCCCCTGTTGGCGCAGAGGGTTAATGAGGACTGTACAATACAGGTGTCCTGTGTCCTGATTGACCATATTTGGCTGAAAACCCACAGGGCCACAGCTATCCCCTGTTGGCGCAGAGGGTTAATTGTGTAAAAATGTTCTTTTTTTAAAAGCCCCCGATATAATTCCTAATTTGAGATACTTGATACGGGCCCCTTGGCTTATTTTTCATGATCTGAAAAGCAAAAATGACCCTAGACCAGCACTCATAGTTTTGGATACCTTGTAAATATGGTCCAGAAGTACGCAGTATATAAAGAGGTTGGGTGAACTTATGGTAAATAACCCAGTTACCAGGATTTCCCTGAGTGGGCGGCAGGTTGAGCGTTGGGCCAGTAACAGAAAAGTTGCTAGATTGAATCCCCCGAACTGACACGGTATACATCTGTCGCTCTGCCCCTGAACAAGACAGTTAACCCACTGCTCCTAGGCCATCACTGTAAATAAGAGTTCTTAACTGACTTGCCTAGTTAAATAAAGGTCAAATAAAAAAAGTTAGTTATGTCTAAGGAAGGATGGAATTCCTGATTGACCATAAAGAAGAAGACGTAAGAGAGCCTCTGGGAACGTTCTTGCAACATCAGATTAATGTTTTTTTGCATCCTAAAAGAAACCTTGTAGAATCATCCACGCAACTGGGTAGATTTTTGTGTTTTGGAACATATGTTTTGTGATTTCCCCACAATATTCCCACCCGACTGTTCCCACAACCTAATGAAACATTCTGAGAACCTTTATAGAACATATTAAATGTATCCAGGGAATGTTCTTGTAACATCAGGTGAATGTTGTTGTTTTTTACACTCTAAAATAAAACTATTCGCACAACTGGATAGTTGTGTTTTGGGAACATATCTTTTGTGATGTTCACCTAATGTTCTCACCAGACTGTTCCCACAACCTAATGAAACATTCTGGGCACCTTTAAAGAACAGGTGAAATGTGTTCTAGGAACATTCTTGCAAAATCAGGCAAATATTTTATGCAAATATTCTATAATCATCATCACAACTGGAAAGTTTTTTGTGTTATGAGAACATTTGCCGAGACCTAACGAATGTTCTTGGAACTTTCACAGAACCACATTTTAGTTTGCTGGGGAGGGATGGAAATATTAGGATTTACAGTAGCCTACAGATAATTACAGTGCACCGTGTGTTTTCTGCTTCCTTCTCTGCAGCGACCTGTCAGGGCTGCCGGCTTTGCCTTAGGTCTGACTAATGTGTTTTAAATGAGTGCCATAAAAAGTCAGAATGAGTGTGAACGACATCTCTAAGTAACCCATCATTGTGACTAAATACTATTTTGTAGTAGGCGAGAGAATTGATAAGTATATTTCTCGTTGTGTGTTTGAGTGAGGCTGCGCGTACTACGACAAGGCTGTGTGAGCGTTAAAAGGTGTGTCTTGAAATGGAGAGGCTTAACAAAGGGTTAAACATGCAGAGGCATTGGACTGGCCCCCAGGAGCACAGCTAGCATGCCTGACCAGTGACGGGCACTGCTTTAAGCTGCTCTAGACTACCACAAAGGAAAATACTGGATAAAACAACATAAATACATACTATAATGTTATTACAATCCATCATCCAATTTGTTTTTGTTTCAATACCCCCATAAACAAGTCTTAAAAAATAAAAAAATGTTTTACATCAACACGTGGAGAAAAAATATATACTTAAAAGCAACAATTGGCATAACACAAAGCTATTCTGATAAATATTTCTAAATTCTTGTTGTAAGCAATTTGAATGTTTTGGAAGTTAAGTTTAAAATTATGTAATTATTTATTGTAATGATTACATTTTGTTTTAATGTCACCTTTTGGTGACATGTAATCTATTCAAACTACTTCTCTAGAAAATAATCCCAGAAGAAAACTAATGGAAACATTCAGATATCATGTTTTCAATGTGGGCCTATTAGTATACTGGTCTACATTAAAACGTGTGAATCACCTTAAATCCTAAATTGAGACTAAATTGAGGCTACAAAAGAAAGTCGGCTAACTTTTTTTTGCCAATGAGGATTTTGAGTTTGAAGAGAGGCCTACAAAGCATTTCATTATGGGTTTGTGCACTAAGCCCAAATATTAACTTTAAAAAAAATCAGATTTAGTTTTGACTGATTGTGACCTAAGCGGTCTGTTTGCATTACCCCAGAATGAAACTACAAATATTCACAGCAGCGACACAGGCTGAATGTGGACTCGAGAAACGATCTTTCAGCTGATCAACAACATCCTCATAGGAGCAAATGTAGGAACGCAATGACATAATTCTAGGAGAAAAGCCTACCCAAAACGCAAATATGACACAATAATAGAACAGCAGGTCATTAAAAAAAAAAAATCACGAGGATAAAAAAAATATATAGTACATCCAAATAAATCTCATGACCTTTTGATTTGCACACTCAAATTCTTGGCAAGCTTCCCACTAACACGTTTAAAATACCTCCCCCATATACCCCAATGACTTACGTCATCAAAACACTAGCAATAGCTTCTAGTAACGTTAGTACTCCACTCTTGACCTGGATCTGTGCGTTTCTCAGGTGAAGGAATTCCGAGCTGCGGCTATGAAAATTCACCATTGTTCCTACAAACTGCTTGCCATCATGTCGGGGTAAGGTTGCTGAATGGCAGACAGACACAGGCAATGGATGTCGCCCATTGTTCCTTGCCAGACTTCTAGCAGGGAGCGATAATGTCGCAGTGATTGAAGTAGCAATGTTTAAAGCCCTTGGACAAAGAGCCCTTAAAACTTCTTGACAGGCATGAAGAGCAACAGTGCAGTGAGCTGAGAACGAGAAACACCACACGGTCTACACACTGCCCAAACTGTCTGCACACGGCCCCCACATATAGTAACTGCTAACCCCACCAGAGGCAGCCCCTCAGAACTACACATGATTTATACTTGCTAATATCATTATGTATATCTGCTAATGTCACGATTTATATCTGCTAATATCACGATTTATATCTTCTAATATCACAACTGTGTGTTTCCATGGCGATCAAAGTAAGGCACACACACATTGAGCACATTAGTAGGTACTCATTTTTTCTGATTTGTTTCGTTTTGATCATTTCTACCATTCTGTCACCTCATAACTTTTGAGACCATGCCACTAGACCATGTAACATACAACTAAATGTTAAATCCCAGTAGTTTGATACACAGAGACAACCGCACCAGCACCACCCCACATAACCTACAAAATGATAAAACTAGGTTATAACTGCACAAAGGTAATGGTAAATGGTAATAGCAAGAGGTTTTAATTATTATAATATAGTAATAATTGTTATAATAGTTATAGCCTAATACTTGTACTTTATTGTCTGTAATAATAAAAGGTGTTGTCAGCTTGATAAAATATGACTGGCAATGACAGATAAAGTCATCCCTCTCGTTGTTGTTTTAATAATCATAGAATTCGTTCTGAAAAGTACAAAAGAGAATTACTCAACAGCGAGTATAGAAATGGTCAGTTCTATCCTTGGGACGTCCCTTCCCTAAACCTAACCACTAACCATTACCTAACCATTTTAAAATGTCTACTTCAATGGGGTAGGGACGTCCCAAGGATCCCGAATAGCACGGACCATATAGAAACGTTATATTGCAAAGATCATCGTATATACATTTCTAAAACACACCATTTTTTTTTTAAATAATTGATGCAGTGATTATGGGTTATTGATCTTATATCAGACAAATTTTTCTCCATATAGTTTACCAAGGTTTATAGACATAGAACCCCCACGTCAAAACAGCTTTGGCTACATTTCAAAACTGTCTGAATATATTTCATGACCACAATTTTATTTAACTTTCATTTCTACATACACTGTGAAAAATCTTTACCTTAAGATTTTGACTTCAATGACAATTCCACAAAACCAAAAATAGCTATGTGACATTTCCCAGTCACGAAAACCAAATACGAAGACATTTAAAAAAAGATTTAGAAGGCCTTCAAATAATAACGCACGACTTCAATATGAAACAGAATGTATCGTTAACTGAAGACTAAATTAGGTATATTTTATTGTTACAATTACACACAAATGTGTTTTAAATAATCGTTAACATTATTATATTACTTCTCTGGCAAATAGGCCTAAACCTAGGTTAGTTTCCAACGGCTAATTCGAAGAATTATGAAGTAGGTATATAGGCCCAAACATAGCACAATTAACAAACTCTATGATAATTTACAAAAACATAGCTACATAGCGAATGGAACACAAACATGAGTAAGAGATTGTATAAGATAAAAATCCCCACTATGTATTTGATACAAAATGCGAAAAGAAAGAGTTCCGCCAATATGGAGCGCGCTAAAGGCAAACGAGTTTGGTGTTATAGCCCACTCTTTTTGTCACCATGGTCCAATTACCAATGAAAATAGAAAGATATATGTGCTTACTGTTGGTAGTCAATTTTGCAGTAGAGTTTCCTATCTCTGAAGTAGCAAGTTGTGGTAAGCGGCTGTTGACACACGGCGCACTGCAAACACTCCTCGTGCCACGACGATTCGTTGACCCGCATCAGAAATCGGTCGGATATAGGCCGCTGACATCCCTCGCAGACGGCCTGATGATGGCATTCAGCACCTGGGTGATAAACGAACATTTGAATTTATGGACCTTTTCAGATTCACATACATAATGTTAAGGATTTTCTACTCAATTAAAAAAGTTGTCGTGTTAGGGAGATAAAACCGATATTAGTAGGCGTAGCTTTGTTGCACAAACTTACTAAATTACTCACAAATATAATGCATAAGCAACAGTTAAACCTGCCACTAGTTAAACCTGCCACTAACATCGATGTCAGGGGAATAGTTAGGGTAAAGTTATTGTTGGGTTTGCATAAATCATTTGTATAGGCCATATGAAATCTGAATTTCTATAATGCTTCTTATTTGTAGCTTATTGCTACAGGTGCATGCCAAGTGTTCTGTAAAGCCCTGCCGTCACAGGCTGGCATATGAGACGAAGAGGAGAATGAATCCATTAAATCCCCCAGATATTATATGATATCTTTACTTTTGAATATTGAGAGATAATATGGGCCCGTCCGTCCGTAAACTCACCGATCATAGCGCCCAAAGTGGCCGCTCCCGTTCTAAAATGATCTTCGATTTTAATACCGTCCAGCATCTTTGAACAGGCAGAATGATTCCTTGCCGAGAAGCGTCTCTCCAATGATTCGAGACCTGTTGCAATTTCCATAACAATGTATGGTCACAGACAGTGTGGTCTTTTCCACCCCAAATCTTCCCCTCCTTGTTGCACACTGAACTTCTTTGCAGAGGCAAAACCAGAGGGAAAGAGTAGTTAATAGACACGACTTGAGATTTTCTACTTTTACTGCGCGGTGATAAATAGCCTATTGGTGTTTGTTCAATGAAAAACGTTTTACGTTTACAGACTAAATCGTGACATAGCGAAGGAACACATTTGTCAAGAACGGTTTAAGGTTGTCACCTGCTCAATTTAGAGTGGTTTAGCGTGTCCCTATATCGTGCGGGATGGAAACACATATATTAGCGTCGACGCAAAGCGTTGAGTTTCTGGTGAATTCTCCGACTCCCAAATAACAATATTGCCGAGGAAATAAAGTAATAAGCAAGTGCTGTAAATCCAGAGACGTCGAGTGGAGAGGGTCGTTCCAAAGTGAGCTTTAAAGTTAATGTGCCATGCCGAGTGAATAGTCTCTTGAAGAGGGCGAAACCGAGATTGAGGCAACTGGAGAGAAGCCCTCCCCTTGCCCTCCCAGTACCACTTTTTCTGCACTATTCTGCTGCTGCCGGATGCTATTGGTGCGCACTGTTTGTGTGTTCAGTGCCATGGAACTGAATCGTTCCGCCTCCAAAAGAGAATCAGAGAACCCTTGAAGTTAAATGGAACACAAGGCTACGTGTCTGTGGTGATTTCAAGCTAAGTATGTAGGCTAAGTATAGGACCAAAACAAACATGCACTTCAATGCATGATGTATAGCTACGCTTTTAGAAAAAAAGGTGCTATCTAGAACCTAAAAGGGTTATTCAGCTGTCCCCATAGGAGAACCCTTTGAAGAACCCTTTTTGTTCAGGTAGAACCCTTTTGGTTCCAAATGGGTTATATTTCAGGTAGAACCCTACCTGTAACCAACAAGGGCTCTACCTGGAACCAAAAAGGATTGTCCTATGGGGACAGCCGAACCCTTTCGGAACTATTTTTTTCTAAGAGTGTAGGCCTATAGGAATTATGAATAAGTTGTGACATTTGCTTTTATTCAACAGATGTTGGTGCTGTGAGGGCATTATCCAGCTGTGGCCCATTTGGAAATACTATAGGAATATGGTTAGTCATTTTTGTTGTTGTTGAAATTTCGTTTATTATAATTGTTATTAATGGTATTATTATTGTCATTATTATTATTTTTATCACTTCATTACTATACTATAAGTGCTGTTAGGCTATATCCCACATTGAGGATGATGTGGTCAATACTTTACAAAATTCTGCAATTATTCATCATTATTATTTTATGCAAGCCATCATTTTACCACACTTGCATTATCTATTGCAAAGCATCAAGCCCGCCGACTTCCCACAACCGACGCACCTGGCGATTGGTCCCGATAACAACAAAGGCCTTCACCAATTGGAAGTCACCGGCGGAGGAGAGCCCTCATAAGTGGTAGTAGGTGGTGGTGGGGGCCCCTCGCGCTATATGAAATGGCATATCTACATGATTAATAAACCCACAGATAAAACGGGAGATTTATGGAATGAAATGTTTTCCGTTCATCACTTCTTCATTCCACTGAATCATATCGTCTCTAAAAATGTAATATTCATAAGTTGTCTCCTTTGTCCTTAAAATGCACTAAAATTCATTTCACAGATATCAATCTATAGGCTATCTATGACAATAGAAGAAGGATTGTATAGGCTATTTCGTAGGCCTATATTTTCTTGTATGAATTCATTAAATCAACCTGTGCGCCAATGGATTGAAAAGCGTTTTGTAGGAATAAATCCGCAGACAGATAATTTGGTCGCTATAATATTGGCATTAACTTAACACGAATCAATCAACCGAGACTAAATAATTAAGTTAATTTGGTGTTTTTTTCCCCATAAAAATTGTATTTATTTCCATAGGTCCGTTTTTAGGCTACTTTTTGTTGTTGCATTCGTCAAGAGCGAAAACAATGAATGTAATCTAGGACGTCTGATTATTTAGTCCAGACTACGTAAAACGTTTATAAAAGGTCTATATACGGTGTCTATTCCCGTTAGGATCGTATTATTGGCAACCTGAAGGGTCTAACGTCTGTCGCCTTTTGTACGTGCACTTACAGATGTATGAACAATGCCATTGCATTATCCCCACAAAATAATACATATTTTCCCACGAAATAATAATTAATATTCCTCATCAGCAAATACAACAGAGGTTGCAAAAAATTGTAGGGTATAATAATAATAACAATACCAAACCAACTATATACGCAGGGATACAAATACAGTACAGATGTAGCCTAGGTTACGAACCATCAATTTATTTGACAATTAGCGTGACAGAATATTCTGCATTGTCAACACTCTAAAATAAATGGCCATTCCAACATAGCTTAACGTTTTACATTCAACATTGGTAAGCTTAGTGTCTACTATTACGGCTAATGGGCCTATATGTTTGCCGTTGAAAATCTGTGTCCCCTCAATTCTCTGAGATATATGAGAATAGAATGTGGCTCAGTGGACAAGTGAGGCTATATATCAGGCTACAGCTGCCGAGTCTTGGCCTCTAGGGCAGTGTACCTCGGGCTAGCAAGTTATTAGGTTCATCATCTCCTCCCCTCCATTGTTTTCCTAAGAAAATCTCTTTCAAAAATAATGTTGAGCGACCCCACCAAAACGAGTGGGGCATTCAAGACGGAGCTGACAGGACAGACAGGTCACTGAGTGTGGCATTCAAGACGGAGCTGACAGGACAGACAGGTCACTGACAGTACGGTTTACGGTGTTATTTTTGATCCACTGAGCTAAATGGACTACTTCCCCATGCACTTCACAGTCAAGTTCTCAGTGTAGCAGTCTAGCGTGTAATCGGGATAGAAACTCTGCTGGAGATAATCAGGCCTCCGCTATACTGATGCTTGTTGCATTATCAGGTCCTTGACAGGGGAAACTTTTTTTACATTGACTTTCTATTGTTGACATCTTTATTATTAGGCTAATTATTCTTATTATTATTATGGCTTATTAGTTGAACGACTGCAGCATTCTTCATGAGGTCCCATGATATAGTCCAGAGGCCAGATTGATAGAGTTCGGATTCAGTCAGATACTCCTCAAAACAATACAAAAACGTAGAATATCGAAAACAAATACGTTTTCTAAACTTTTTAAATAATAACATTGTGTTATTCTTATTATTAGCCTATTATGATTACTAAATACCTATTACTTTTGTAACGAGTAGCCTAAACAAGCGTAGCTTTAACTCCCTGCATCAGTGTTATGAAAACATGGGCCTGCCTACTCGCTAGAGAACATCAGAAAATCTATTTTATATGAATAAATGCATCCTAAAATAAAATGACAAACAGCTTAGCCTGTAAGACAGAACGGGGTAGGGAAAATAGAGGATGGCTTGTGCGCATGTCACGATATTGCAATAAATATGTCAAGCATTTGGGACGTTTGAGTGGTACGGTTGAAGCAACCAACTGCAGACGGAAGTCAAGGAGTGAAGTTAGGAGATGCATCCAGATGAAGCCCCGCAGCATGGCCTGTAACTAAAACCAATACTGTCACCATCTACTGGCTGTGGTTAATCCCTGCCGCACACATGTGAATTCCTTTTCTTTCTTAGATTCCTTACCTTCTATCCTCACTTCCTAATTCACTTTTCCTTCCCTATCTCCTGGCCTAGCTCCATTTTCTCTCTACTGGCCATGGTTAATTCCAGGAAAATTAACTAGGAAAGGGATTTAGTAGAGGAGGAAAGGAGCTAGGGAAGGAAATGAGACAGGGAAGGAGGAGGGGAAGAAAGCTAGGAAAGTAAGCTAGGAAAGGAATCGATGAAAGGAGGAAAGGAAAGGGAGTGAGGAAAGGAATCTTGGAAAGAAAAGGAGTTGACATGTACAGTATGTGGTAGCTTATCCACGGCCAGTAGAGGGCAGTAGGGTTGGTTTTAGTGACAGGCTAGCTAGCCTATGCTGTGGGGCTGAAGCTGGATTGGTTACTATTGGAAATTAGGGGAGGTGCATCTGTGATAGCCCAAGGTAGAGACTGATGTGGATTTCCAACAGAAAGACTCAGTGCAAAATGGCAGTGTTGCCATTGTTTATGCAAGTTGGAATTTGTACTGTCGAAATAAACATGTTTCCAACCCCCATATCTCACACTCAAAAACGACGTGTGTACATTGTACTATCATTTGGTGAGAGAGTCTCAAATATCACATGCATCCAATGTATAGCCTACATGAATGGCGCAAAATTAGTTCCTGTTTCAGTCATGTCTTTGGTCACGTTGGTGTGGGTCAAACAAAAACACGATAATGAGTGGTTGATTTAGAGCCTCCCACAGTGCAGGGGAGGCTCTAAATATGTGAAGTTGGTGAAGAGCAACTGCAGAAAATTGCAGTCTAAACTTCATGACCTTTTGAGACTTCTGTTCTGCCCCTGTTTCAGTGCTTTGATATTTTGGAGTATACTGACCCCTAGTGTTTACGATCAGTAGTGCACCGGTGCTGTTGAAGAAGTCTACATGTTCAGTCACTGCAGTAGGCTACAGTGACTGCATGCAAATCTTTTCGTGATTAAACAATGGTTGTAATGAATGGATGGCTTCAAATAGTCTATAGAATAGATTGGTTGACATTCTCATTGAAAAGGATGACGAAACTGAGGTGAACGTTTAATGAATTTGGCTATTATATCGATCTCTTTAGTTGAAAACGACTGTCATTGAACGCGATAGCCCAGCTGAACTAGATTTATTCAACACGATATGCATAGGCCTACTTCTAACGTGAAATTATTACCATAGTCTGGCCTTTTATGCCAATAAACCTACGTCTATTGAGCTCAAATGTTCTAACCACATATAGGCCTAGTATAATGTTGGGTTAGAAGTTAGAGACTATGTCATTGGCGTTCGAAGTGTTTCATAAAAGCAGTGCTTTGCACCATGGCCATAAAATACTTCGAAACGCAATTAAATCTATCACATGTCAATGGTTAGCAGGCAATGGGCTAATGTGAATAAGCAATGTCCCCAAACTCTAGGCACGGAAAACACATACGGCTCGTCGACAATGACGAGGCCTTCCAGTCACTTTATAATATACTTTATCATCAAGTATGTAGCCTTATACATTAATTGAAAACCAAAATATATTATAATTTCGTAGGCTACATTTCACTTTCACCAGGTGAAACCCCAACGTCTTGTTAAGCAATATATGTGAACACTTCACAGCGAATCTGAGCTCATTTTCTGTAACAGGTGTGTGGCACGTGCTCCTTGCACTTCATATTACTGACAAAGGGCTGGATAATGGGAACAAAACACGACCTATCCTGAATATACCTCTATTAACGTTTCCTTCTTGTGTCAGAAGGAGCAGCAAGGATGGTATTGGTAAGCATAATTACAAAAAAAAATTTTGTTCGGCTGTGCTCTGAAAAGCTTTACCATTCAATTTGGATGACTTCAAAATCCAGTGATAGCTAACAAGATGGGATAGGTTCTGCTTTTTAATCCAAGCCTATATTTGGAGCATTATTGCTTCGATGAAGTTCATTTGATGAAGCCTTCACAGGTGTTTTTCGTTTTTTTGGAAAGTTTAACAGAGTATAGTAATTAAATTTCGGATTTTGGATCATGCTGTTGGGCTTAAAATATACTTTATTTTGTAAAGAATAGCCCTTATGTGAAATGAAGGCAATTCTGTATATATATTTACGATTGAATGTTCAATGATAAATAACATTATGCACAATTTTGGAGATTTTGGCTACATGCAATAGCTTTAGGCCTACGTTTGTAAAAACAGCTAGAAAGAATTGCATGTTTCCATCTTTTCCGATTAAATCTAGAGCAGGCTTGAACATTTTAGCATACGTAAGTGTAAATCATTTGTGAAAAATCCGAGGCATGTCTCATATTGATATTATTAAACGGAACATTTATGATCGAATAATAAAACAGGTCTATTACCATATAAACCGGCACGCTTTTAGTTTTAAATGGTGGCTTTGCTATGGTTCATCAATATAAAAAGGGCTAAGTCAACTTCCAAACTGTAGTCAAACTAAATTTGAATATAGCCTACATGCAACAGTTGATTCATGTTGAGTTTAAGCCAAATTCTGTTACATCTGGAATTTGTATATGTGATATTCAGTTGCACCTACCTGATTCTCGATAGGCGTTGCCTATATCTTTGATATTGTTAATAATGAAAATAGCCTAGCATACTTGAATTTAGCTTCTTTCTTTGCAAAGAGAGAACGGTCGATTTCTAAAGGCTCGTGTCAAATCTACCTGTTCCAATACTAAAATAATACATTTAAAAAGTTTGTATTACAAAAAAATTCAAATGTTTAACAAAGTTATATTCTCATAATGTTCAAGCGATTAGGACCAATAGCAATTCAATTAGGTGAATCGCTTTTTATAAAAATGTGCTGGTCATTTGATGTGAAAACAAATCCTAAAGATACTTTAGACATAATTATTCTGTAGGCTAACTAGATAAACCCAATAGTTTCGCTAAAAGTAGCCATACAATTACCTTGAATCTATAATATTGCCCTTTTAAGTAGCTTGGGCGTCGATGTAAGACAGGCCTCCGCACCTCTGATTCAGAGGGGTTGGGTTAAATGCGGAAGACACATTCAAGTTGAACGCATTCAACTGTACAACTGACTAGGTCTCCCCCTTTTCTCTCTTTCTTTTAATCTATTCCAACATTAGGTCTGTGCTTTATAGTTTGTGCTTGGACACATTTACAATACTACACGTTTGATAGTTTCTAGATATCCTGTGATAAAGAGAAACAAAGAAACAACTCACTGTGAATCATAATTCTACCTTTAAAAAGGTGCAATCTGCAGTTCAAACAATAACAAAGTTGTTCACCCCACCACTTTGGTACAGCCGAGGAATGGTGTTGACAAATGCAACCACTCTCAAATCAAATTCATAGACAGCTATGGATGCAAACAATAACCATCCATGATATCAACATAGTTTTAAACATGTTTTGAGGCTATACAGTATTTTTGTACAATTACACTGTTGACAAACTTATATTTGTACGCAGAACAAGCGTGTATATGTTGGGTTCTGATGGGGTTACACAGTTGAACTAAGCTCACGAGGCGTTTGATACATGATACCTTTCTTCAAGAATCAAGGGTACATATTATTCATTGAATAGTCCAAAAATGTTTGTACCAATCGCAGTATATTATTAAGAAAAGCAATTGCCTATTCAATTAAAAATTGAAGTGAACTTGTATGTAATTGGCGTGCAAGCACACACGCGAGGATAATGTGATGAACCTCTAAATCAACACCTTGATTACACACTTTCACCCTATTGGCTACCTATTAGATGCTTAAACTGCAGTAATTATCTCTTATGTTAGTCCCTTCACCACATTTTATGGCCCTTCTCAATAGGCAATGCAGACAAATAACGTGTTTACTGTTTGTCCTCTGGCAGTTGTAAACCTTTCTACCTTAAACTTTTCTTAATAGTAAACGGGAAATAATAGCTAAGGGGGTTGTAAAATTAAACATTTTATGTGCTGTGGAATTGTGAGATGTCTACAATTAAGGGTTGTTTTAATATACAAATAAATCAGCCGAAATATGTTATGGGGGATAAAATTATACATGTATTAGATCATTAGATTGTATTGACAATAATTCAAACTTATCTTTCATGGACTATAGTATAAGCCTGTTTGAAAGTATGCTATACAATTACATACATAACATCTGGATTAAATCCAGCTATATGACATTAACTATAATGAATGAATTTGTAGGCTTAACACTTCAAATCTGAAACCTGGCAGTGTTACATACAGAGCAATACTCAAATGTCTAAACAGAAGAAACGACTTGAATGGCAGGTAAAAATGTTTTGCTATTTGATGAGACCATGACTCAAGCATCACAAGCATCAGGCTGAGGAAAGGAGAGAAAAAAAACAACAACATGTAATTCATTTTGTGATGCAAGTCGATCCATTTAAAACCTAATGTGAAAGCTTGAACGACCTTAACCAATCCTCAAGAAAAGCAAATGTACTGTATAGTGTGACAGCGTTCACTGTGGATGAAAACAAGCATGTAAAACAGAACTTATTGTTTGTCAAAATGAACATCTAGCTTTAACTTCTCAGGTTGTCATATTAGGAGCACTCACTCTCATGAAAACGTAGTAGGTGTTTGCAAACAACTCTTGAGTATTCTGCAAACGGAAACAAGAAATCCTTACAAGGGTCCCAATCCCATCACTAAATCATTTCCCTCAAAGATGGAAAGCTGTTGATCAGCTATGAACTCTGAAAACATATGTACGAGACTCTCGTCTTTTGTTTAGCCACGGTGAAATAAAATTATTGCAAGCCTGACTGAAATGCAGGTGAGAGTAATGTGAATGCTAGCTGTCCATAGGCCACGCCATTCTAATGAGCCTTTTGGTTACTGCTGGGGGCTTCCTTGCCTGTTTCACTTTAGAGAGGAATGCTTTCTATTTGAAAAAGGCATCCACTTTAATGAGGCTTAGAGGCACGTGATTGGAGGTTAGCCTGAGTCAAGTTCAAGAGCTCCCCTGTACCGGGATATATTGCCTATCAATTACCTCCATACAGACCCTAAATGGCTTTCAATGTCATATTTCAATGTCACTTGCTATTTGGGGGACTCCATTTTAGCAACAAAATCTCAGTAAACCCAGAACTGAAGTCTTGTGTAATTGGGTCAGATGCTTGATTATGTTCTGTGTCCATACATGTTAAGAGATTCTAGAATGAGGAGCTCCACCCTCTCGATTTTGCAAGTTACGAGCTAGGAACATGATTACGGGCAAGTGTAACCATGCTTATGGGCCAAATGTCCCCTCCCATCCGAAATTCGAAAGATACTAACACCTGCGAAATCGGCATTTGTCCAGATGACCAGTGACGAAAAACATACGCACCGGAACTATTGCTGCTCGTTATCATTCGGTGCCCATAGTATAACCTTAACCCCTACCTTAACCAATTTAAAAATGTCAACTTCAATGGGCTAGGGACGTCCCAAGTTACAGTCCCTCACCCTTCTAGATAAAGACCTATAGTCTAAATCAGGTCTTGCGTCTGGAAGTCGCATAGACTAGCGCGCAAAGCTAGCCAACTTCTTTAGCCAATTAGCTTCAGCTGGCCGGTGTGCGACCATGACAAAGTTGGTTTGACTTTGGATAGCCTATCGCATTTAGCTGCGCTCCGAAAGTATGATTACTTCGGTTCTGCCAGCTGTGGGCAGGAATGAAATAAACCCAACCCAAGGAAAACTGTTACGTACCCTTCATTCCATAACATACCCTCTTTTTTTTTTTTACTAATTATCTCACAATCTCTGCTTTGGACAAGACTGACTTTATGACCAAAATTATCTTATTTACACCTTTTTGTACATTTTGACACTAGAATAAATGTTTGACTCATATTGATGCCACATAGGCCGTATAGTGTTTTTCAATTGTTGCTCTGAGTCAAATGTCACGGTGGTTTTCACAGACGCCTAGTCAATCGTTTTTGGAAGACCCAATTAACTGGGAATGACTAATTTGACAACAGATTCCCTGTAAAACAGGAGCAAAGGAGAGAAAGATGCTTATTAAGATCAGACACGTATTGCTGCCTCCCGGCATGTGTTCTGTGTTCTGTTCACATGCAATACTGTGTTTCGGTACGGTGCAGCTATATGATGAGGGAATTTTATTAGGATATAGCCCACATGCGGATCACCATCTATTACATTTTCATCAGTCGTGTCTCATCAAAGAGGTTGTAAAACATTAATCCACTGAGAGAGATGACTCTTGTTCTTTCCGAGCTAGTTTATGGGGTTTGGCTTTGCTGTATCAAATGGAGGATAGGACATTGGAGCCCTTTAAAGTAGCATGGAAAATCATCCCGCCACAGTCTTAACATGGTTTTGGTGGTTTCAACAACAAACAAAAAATCATTCAGGGTAATTTAAATGAATGTACAACAGATTGCAGTTTTAAAATGTGCTTTTTATACATGACAAAGATCAGACTACCTGATCACTGGTGTTGTTGCATGGGATATGTGCAAGATCCGTACCCTCAGTGAAAGTCCAACTATATGTCATTAAAGGGATGATCTACTCAAATCACAACATGTAATATTTTTCTCCTACCTTGTTATTACTAGAGCTAGATGGAGGACTAATCTTTGTACAGTGCATTCGGAAAGTATTCAGACCCCTTGACCTTTCCCACATTTTGTTACATTACAGCCTTATTCTAAAATGGATTAAATCAAAGAATTGTCCTCAATTTACACACAATACCCCAAAATTACTAACGGAAAACATGTTTTTAGAAAATTTGGCTAATTCATGTAAAAAATATACCTTATTGACATAAGTATTCAGACCCTTTGCTATAAGAGCATTGAGCTCAGGTGCATCCTGTTTCCATTGATCATCCTTGAGATGTTTCTACAACTTGATTGGAGTCCACCTGTGGTCAATTCAATTGATTGGACATGATTTGGAAAGGCACACGCCTGTCTATATAAGTTCCCACAGTGGACAGTGCATGTCAGAGCAAAAACCAAGCCATGAGGTCAAAGGAATTGTCCGTAGAGCTCCGAGACCGGATTGTGTCGAGGCACAGATCTGGGGAAGGGAATCAAAAAATGTCTGCAGCATTGAAGATCCCCAACATAGTGGCCTCCATCATTCTTTGGAACCGCCCGGGAAGAGCCTTGGTCAGGGAAGTGACCAAGAACTCGATGGTCACTCTGACAGAGCTCCAGAGTTCCTCTGTGGAGATGGGAGAACCTTCCAGAAGGACAACCATCTCTGCAGCACTCCACCAATCAGGCCTTTATGGTAGTGGCCAGATGGAAGCCACTCCTCAGTAAAAGGCACATGACAGCCTGCTTGGAGTATGTCAAAAGGCATCTAAAGGACTCTCAGACAATGAGAAATAAGATTCTCTGGTCTGATGAAACAAAGATTGAACTCTTTGGGCTGAATGCCAAGCATCACGTCTGGTGGAACCCTGGCACCACCCCTACGGTGAAGCATGGTGGTGGCAGCATCATGCTGTGGGGATGTTTTTCAGCAGCAGAGACTGGGAGACATGTCAGGATCAAGGGAAAGATGAATGGAGCAAAGTACAGAGAGCTCCTTGATGAAAACCTGCTCCAGAGCGCTCAAACCTCAGACTGGGGCGAAGGTTCACCTTCCAACAGGACAACGACCCTAAGCACACAGCCAAGACAATGCAGGAGTGGCTTCAGGACAAGTCTCTGAATGGCCTTGAGTGGACTAGCCAGGGCCCGGACTTGAACCCGATCGAAAATCTCTGGAGAGACCTGAAAATAGTTGTGCAGGGACACTCCCCATCCAACCTGACAGAGCTTGAGAGGTTCTTCAGAGAAGAATGGGAGAAACTCCCCAAATACTGGTGTGCCAAGCTTGTAGCATCATACCCAAGAAGTCTTGATGCTGTAATCGCTGCCAAAGGTGCTTCAACAAAGTACTGAGTAAAGGGTCTGAAAATAGTAAATGTCATATACAGTTGAAGTCGAAAGTTTACATACTTAGGTTGGAGTCATTAAAACTAGTTTTTCAACCACTCCACAAATTTCTTGTTTACAAATTATAATTTTGACAAGTCGGTTAGGACATCTACTTTGTGCATGACAAGTAATCTTTCAACAATTGTTTACAGACAGATTATTTCACTGTATCACAATTCCAGTGGGTCAGAAGTTTACATACACTAAGTTGACTGTGCCTTTAAACAGCTTGGAAAATTCCAGAAAATGTCATGGCTTTAGAAGCTTCTGATAGGCTAATTGACATTTGAGTCAATTGGAGGTGTACCTGTGGATGTATTTCAAGGCCTACCTTCAAACTCAGTGCCTCTTTCCTTGACATCATGGGAAAATCAAAAGAAATCAGCCAAGACCTCAGAAAAAAATTGTAGACTCCACAAGTCTGGTTCATCCTTGGGAGCAATTTCCAAACCCCTGAAGGTACCACGTTCATCTGTACAAACAATAATACGCAAGTATAAACACCATGAGACCACGCAGCCGTCATAACGCTCAGGAAAGAGACGCATTCTGTCTCCTAGAGATGAATGTACTTTGGTGCGAAAAGTGCAAATCAATCCCAGAACAACAGCAAAGGGCCTTGTGAAGATGCTGGAAGAAACGGGTACAAAAGTATCTACAGGTGAAGTCGGAAGTTTACATACACCTTAGCCAAATACATTTTAAACTCAGTTTTTCACAATTTCTGACATTTAATCCTAGTAAAAATTCCCTTAGGTCAGTTAGTATCACCACTTAATTTTAAGAAAGTGAAATGTCAGAATAATAGTAGAGTGATTTATTTCAGCTTCTATTTCTTTCATCACATTCACAGTGGGTCAGAAGTTTACGTACTCAATTAGTATTTGGTAGCATTGCCTTTTGAATTGCTTAACTTGGGTCAAACGTTTTGGGTAGCCTTCCACAAGCTTCCCACAATAAATTGGGTGAATGTTGGCCCATTCCTCCTGACAGAGCTGGTGTAACTGAATCAGGGTTACAGGCCTCCTTGCTCGTACAACATTTTTCAGTTCTGCCCACAAATTTTCTATGGGATTGATGTCAGAGCTTTGTGATGGCCCCTCCAATACCTTGACTTTGTTGTCCTTATTAAGCCATTTTGCCACAACTTTGGAAGTATGCTTGGGGTCATTGTACATTTGGAAGACCCATTTGCGACCATGCTTTAACTTCCCGACTGACCTTCCAGAGAGACATCAGAGACTGTAACGTTCTTTGTTTCACGGAAACATGGCTCACTCAAGACACGCTATCTTAGTCGGTACAGCCACCTGGTTTCTTCACGCATCACGCCGACAGAAACAAGCATCTCTCTGGTAAGAAGAAGGGCGGAGGTGTATGCCTTATGATTAACGAGACATGGTGTGATCATAACAACATACAGGAACTCAAGCCCTTTTGTTCACCTGACTTAGAATTCCTCACAATCAAATGCCGACCGCATTATCTACCAAGAGAATTCTCTTTGAACATAATCACAGTTGTGTATATTCCCCCCCAAGCAGACACATCGACGGCCCTGAAAGAACTTCATTCGACTATGTAAACAGGGAAACCACATATCCTGAGGCTGCATATATTGTAGCTGGGGATTTTAACAACGCTAATCTGAAAACAAGGAATCTAAATTCTATCAGCATATCGATTGCACAACCCGGGCTGGCAAAACCCTGGATCATTGTTATTCTAACTTCTGCGACGCAAATAAGGCCCTCCCCTGCCCTCCTTTCAGAAAAGCTGACCACGACTCCATTTTGTTGCTCCCAGCCTATAGACAGAAACTTAAACAGGAAGCACCCGAGCTCAGGTCTGTTCAACGCTGGTCCGACCAATCGGATTCCACGCTTGAAGATTGCTTCAATCACGTGGACTGGGATATGTTCCGCATAGCGTTGAACAACAACATTGATGAATACACTGATTCGGTGAGCGAATTGATTAGCAAGTACATTGGTGATGTTGTACCCACAGCGTCTATTAAAACATTCCCCAACTAGAAACTGTGGATTGATGGCAGCATTCGCGCAAAACTGAAAGCGCGTACCACTGCTTTTAATCAGGGCAAGGTGACCGGAAACATGACCGAATACAAACAGTGTAGCTATTCCCTCCGCAAGGCAATCAAACAAGCTAAGTGTCAGTATAGAGACAAAGTAGAGTCGCAATTCAACGGCTCAGACACGAGAGGTATGTGGCAGGGTCTACAGTCAATCACGACTACAAAAGAAAAGCCAGCCCCGTCGCAGACCACGATGTCTTGCTCCCAGACAGACTAAACAACTTCTTTGCTTGCTTTGAGGACAATACAGTGCCACGGCCCGCTACCAAAACCTGCGGGCTCTCCTTCACTGCAGCCAAAGTGTGTAAAACATTTAAACGTGTTAACCCTCGCAAGGCTGCAGGCTCAGACAGCGTCCTCAGAGCATGCGCAGACCAGCTGGCTGGTGTGTTTAAGGACATATTCAATCAATCCTTATCCCAGTCTGCTGTTCCCACATGCTTCAAGAGGGCCACCATTGTTCCTGTTCCCAAGAAAGCTAAGGTAACTGAGCTAAATGACTACCGCCCCGTAGCACTCACTTCCGTCATCATGAAGTGCTTTGAGAGACTAGTCAAGGACCATATCACCTCCAGCCTACCTGACACCCTAGACCCACTCCAATTTGCTTACTGCCCCAATAGGTCCACAGACGACGCAATCGCAATCACACTGCCCTAACCCATCTGGACAAGAGGAATACCTATGTAAGAATGCTGTTCATCAACTACAGCTCAGCATTTTACACCATAGTCCCGTCCAAACACGTCATTAAGCTCGAGACCCTGGGTCTCAACCCCGCCCTGTGCAACTGGGTCCTGGACTTCCTGACGGGCCGCCCCCAGGTGGTGAGGGTAGGTAATATCTCCACCCCGCTGATCCTCAACACTGCCCACAAGGGTGCATTCTCAGTCCTCTCTTGTACTCCCTGTTCACCCACGACTGCGTGGCCATGCACGCCTCTAACTCAATCATCAAGTTTGCAGACAACACTACAGTGGTAGGCTTGATGACCAACAACGACCAGACGGCCTACAGGGAGGAGGTGAGGGCCCTCGGAGTGTGGTGTCAGGAAAATAATCTCACACTCAATGTCAACAAAACAAAGGAGATGATCGTGGACTTCAGGAAACAGCAGAGGGAGCAGCCCCCTATCCACATCGACGGGACAGTAGTGGAGAGGGTGGAAAGTTTTAAGTTCCTTGGGGTACACATCACGGACAAACTGAATTGGTCCACCCACACAGACAGCGTTGTGAAGAAGGCGCAGCAGCGCCTCTTCAACCCCAGGAGGTTGAAGAAATTCGGCTTGTCACCAAAAACACACAAACTTTTACAGATGCACAACCGAGAGCATCCTGTCGGGCTGTATCACCGCCCGGTACGGCAACTGCTCCGCCCACAACCGTAAGGCTCTCCAGAGGGTAGTGAGGTCTGCACAACGCATCACTGAGGGCAAACTACCTGCCACCAGATGTCACAGGAAGGCCAAAAAGATCAAGGACAACAACCACCCGAGCCACTGCCTGTTCACCCCGCTATCATCCAGAAGGCGAGGTCAGTACAAGTGCATCAAAGCGGGGACAGAGAGACAGAAGCTGTTTTTCAATCTCAAGGCCATCAGACTGTTAAACAGCCATCACTAACATTGAGTGGCTGCTGCCAACACACTGACTCGACTCTAGCCACTTTAATAATGGAAAAATGTATGTAATAAATGTATCACTAGCCACATTAAACAATGCCACTTCATATAATGTTTACATACCCTACATTACTCTTCTCATATGTATATACTCTAATCTATACCATCTACTGCATCTTGCCTATGCCGTTCGGCCATCACTCATTCATATATCTTTATGTACATATTTTTATTCCTTTACACGTGTGTGTGTGTGTGTATAAGGTAGTTGTTGTGAAATTGTTAGGTTAGATTACTTGTTAGATATTACTGCATGGTCGGAACTAGAAGCACAAGCATTTAGCTAAACTCGCATTAACATCTGCTAACCATGTGTATGTGACATAAAATTTGATGTCTTGAGATGTTGCTTCAATATATCCACATAATTTTCCTTCCTCAGGATGCCATCTATTTTGTGAAGTGCACCAGTCCCTCCTGCAGCAAAGGACCCCCACAACATGCTGCCACCCCCGTGCTTCACGGCTGGGATGGTGTTCTTCGGCTTGCAAGCATCCCCCTTTTTCCTCCAAACATAATGGTCATTATGGCCAAACAGTTCTATTTTTGTTTCATCAGACCAGAGGACATTTTTCCAAAAAGTACGATCTTTGTCCCCATGTGCAGTTGCAAACCGTAGTCTGGCTATTTAATGGCGGTTTTGGCGCAGTGGCTTCTTCCTTGCTGAGCGGCTTTTCAGGTTATGTTGATATAGGACTCGTATTCTCACATTCTTAAAATAAAGTGGTGAGTTTTTACTAGGATTAAATGTCAGTAATTGTGAAACTGAGTTAATGTATTTGGCTAAGGTGTATATAAACTTCTGACTTCAACTGTAAGTTTTTTTTTATTTTCAATACATTTACAAACATTTCTACAAACCTGTTTTTTGCTTTGGTCATTATGGGGAATTGTGTGTAGATTTGAGAAAAACCAAACAATGTCATCCATTTTAGAATAAGGCTGTAATGTAACAAAGCCAGGAAAAAGTAAAGGGGTCTGAATACTTAACGAAGGCACTGTATCTGTGCCATTATAGTGTCTATGATCTCAATTTTAATGTAGCACATTTTCTTAGCGCTGCCCATGCTTATACAGACCTTTTGGCTACTAGAGGCCTCTATCATTCTATGTTCAGCTTTTTATTTGAGTTGTTTCTTTTAACATAGTGGCAGTGTCTATCATTAGCATTTTCCAACCAAACACCAAAGTAACTTCAAAAGTTATTGAAGCAGAGACAATACTTTGGGATGAATTGGGCATGAAATTGAAACATGCTAATATCAGGTATTAACTTGTTTTCTCAGTTGGAAAATGGCAGTCAAGTCAGCAGATGTCTATTGCACAAGCAGTGGCTACGTAAGCAAACTCTATATTCTGTCCATATGACATTTTGTTATTTGGTTGGACCATCCCGATTTGTGGCTTTGGTGGTTTTCTGAATATGGCAATGTTGTCATGTACCTCTGTACTTGTCTGAGCCACGCCAATGATCTCATGTACCTCTGTACTTGCATTGAATGCTGTCATTTGTCACTATCCTCTGGTAATTATTAAATCGTACCTTTCATGTAGAGACAAAGCGAACACCTGAACGTCTGTATGCCTCCAGGCAAGACTTTTCACAACAAGTAACATTAGTACAATTATATCTAAACAAAATGTATAACTCAGATGAAACACTGTACTAGACTACGTAAATATAGTATTGTAAAAATGGTCAAATAAACATTAAAAGTATGATCAAACGCATAACGAATAACATTATGGACTTAAGTTACATATCAGAAAGTTACCTCACAGTATAACCGAGAAACTATTGAATATCTAGCGAGCAATTACACATTCATTTTACAACTACATTACTTATTAAACTAGGAAAGTCAGTTAAGAACAAATTCTTATTTACAATGATGGCCTACATCGGCCAGACCCGGACGACGCTGGGCCAATTGTGCGCCACACTTGGGACTCCCCAATCACGGCCGGTTGTGATACAGCCTGGAATCGAACCAAGGTCTGTAGTGACGCGTCTAGCACTGAGATGTAGTGCCTTAGACTGCTGCACCACTCGGAAGCCCTGGTAACTGTCCATAACATTAGGCTCTGACTAGAACTTTACCCTAGCTTTTCACTGATGTATGCATGAGCTTAGTTCTTCTATCTGGCCTTTTTGTTTCTTGTTTAGTGATGAGACACCCCCTTGGCTCGCTTTAAGCGGACTGCTCTTTATGAAAACTAGGGGGATTTGCTGTGTTCTGGAACAAATAGAAAAACGCAAGCTTCAAAAGAGTCCACCAACCATAAAAGATACAAGCTAATGGAACTCTGACGTCTTTGGAGCTCATTGTAAACTTGACAGCAGTTCACTTTCTTTCCATGACGACGGTATGACAGTGGTAACGAGGAATCACAATTACTTACAGGCCTGAATGTACGATTTGAGAAAGGGTTAGTCAGATAACTAATTATTGAGGACAAATTAGTCAACTCGCTAGCCTACAAGAAAAATAGGTTTACAACTAAACCTCATAATGTTTTTGATAGATTGATTAACCTCACCTCATTTGCTCACATTGTATATACTTATTTTTCTACTGTATTATTGACTGTATGTTTGTTTTATTCCATGTGTAACTCTGTGTTGTTGTATGTGTCGAACTGCTTTGCTTTATCTTGGCCAGGTCGCAGTTGTAAATGAGAACTTGTTCTCAACTTGCCTACCTGGTTAAATAAAGGTGGAATAAATCAATAAACAAAGCTATTCTTTCCTTCCCTGCCAATAGTCAAGATGCACTCTTAACCTTGCTACTGTGCTAAAATGTGTGGTGAACATTTTGGCACAGAATGACTGACATGTATCATCCAGGTGAGTGTGACATGTTGCACAAACCTGGATGATGTACAGCCAGGTCCATAATTATTGTCACTCTTGAATAATGAGCAAAAATAAATAAATACTGCTATTTTGTATGCTCCCCCAAAAAATAAGTTGTTTTTTACTAATACAATTGCTCAGAGAAAGAGATTTTGTTAAACAAGTAAATAACACAAATCTTTAAAAAAAAAAGGGTCAAAATTATTGGTACCTGTTTAATACGCCGTCCATACAGAACCTCTTTCCAGATCCTTGATATCCTTCGTCTGCACCTAGGAACTTCAATTCAAACCACAGGGTTTCAATGGGGTTCAAGTCCAGAGACGGAGATGGCCATTGCATTAGTTTTAGAGTAATTACTGATAATAGAACATACTAACAATCCATCTCGTCTGTCTTACTCATCCCGACCACACAGAGAGATAGAGATGCACACAGACAGAGATAGACACACACACACAGAGAGATAGAGATGCACACAGACAGAGATAGACACACACACATAGAGACATAACAATCCATCTCTTCTGTCTTACTCATCCCGACCAGACAGACAGAGACACACAGAAACAGAGACAGACAGAGACACACAGAAACAGAGAGACAGAGACAGACACTATTTGAGTCACTCACTCAAAGGTGACAGACCCCTCACACCTTGCCATGAAAATGAAATGTCAGCATACAAGCATTTCTCTTTTCTTTGTGGGAAATGTAGTTTCCCCCACTAACTGACCCACGACCTCTCTGAGCACTATTGTAGGCCTACTACTGTAGTATTTCTATCATATTATACACAGTGAATTTATTTTCTCCACCCGTTTTATTCCTAGTATGTGTACCTAACACGTCTTACTACATTTTTAGAGGGATAGTTCACACAGATGACAAAATGACATATTGGTTTCCTTACTCTGTGGGCCATCTATGGACAAGGTATGACAGAAATCCATGCATTGGTTTAGTTTTCCTGGCATTGTTTACAAATGCTAACATTTCAGCAGTTATGGCACAAATCCCATGCAAGTCATGGTACCTACCGTGCCTTCAGAAAGTATTCAGACCCCTTTACTTTTTTCACATTTTGTTATGTTTCAGCCTTATTCTAAAATTAGTTTTAGAACACACACAATATCCCATGATGACAAAGCAAAAAACAGGTTTATAGAAATGTTTGCTAATTAAAAAATAAAACATGTAAATATCAAGTATTTAGATCCTTTACTCAGTACTTTGAGTCTTGGGTATGATGCTACAAGCTTGGCACACCTGTATTTGGGGAGTTTCTCCCATTCCTCTCTGCAGATCCTCTCAAGCTCTGTCAGGTTGGATGGGTAGCGTTGCTGCACAGCTATTTTCAGGTCTCTCCAGAGATGTTCGATCGGGTTCAAGTCAGGAATCTGGCTGGGCCACTCAAGGCCATTCGGAGACTTGTCCTGAAGCTACTCCTGCGTTGTCTTGGCTGTGTGCTTAGGGTCGTTGTCCTGTTGGAAGGCGAAACTTCGCCCCAGTGTGAGGTCCTGAGCGCTCTCGAGCAGGTTTTCATCAAGGAGCTCTCTGTACTTTGCTCCGTTCATCTTTCCCTCGATCCTGACTAGTCTCCCAGTCCCTGCCGCTGAAAAACACCCCCACAGCATGATGCTGCCACCACCATGCTTCACCGTTTCCTCCAGACGTGATGCTTGGCTTTCAGGCCGAAGAGTTCAATCTTGTTTCTCATGGTCTGAGAGTCCTTTAGGTGCCTTTTGGCAAACTCTAAGTGGGCTGTCATGTGCCTTTTACTGAGGAGTGGCTTCTGTCTGGCCACTACCATAAAGGCCTGATTGGTGGAGAGCTGCAGAGATGGTTGTCCTTCTGGGAGGTTCTCCCATCTCCACAGAGGAACTCTGCAGCTCTGTCAGTGACCATCAGGTTCTTGGTCACCTCCCTGACTGATGCTCTTCTCCCCCGATTGCTCAGTTTGGCCAGGCGTCCAGCTCTAGGAAGAGTCTTAGTGTTTCCAAACGTCTTTCATTTAAGAATGGTGCCCTTCCTCAGATGCCTCAAAACAATCCTGTCTCTGAGCTCTACAGACAATTTCTTCGACCTTATGGCTTGGTCTTTGCTCTGACATGCACTGTCAACTGTGGGACCTGATATAGACAGGTGTGTGCCTTTCCAAATCATGTCCAATCAATTTAAATTTACCACAGTTGGACTCCAAGTTGTAGAAACATCAAGGATGATCAATGGAAACAGGATGCACCTGAGCTCATTTGAGTCCATTGCAAAGGGTCTGAATACTTATGTAAATAAGGTATGTTCTTTTTTTTTTTTTAATATATATGCAAAAATGTCTAAACCTGTTTTCACTGTCATTATGGGGTATTGTGATGTCACTATGGGGTATTGTGTGTAGATTAAATTTGTAAAACTCAGCAATCAATTTTAGAATAAGGCTGTAATGTAACAAAGCGGAAAAAGTCAAGGGGTCTGAAAACTTTCCAAAGACACTATATTTTTCAAACTATCCCTTTAAGTTTGAACTGAGACTCATTGATATGATGTTGCTCAGCAGGATGTACCTCATACATTGCAGATATACAGCACGATGCAATACGTTACAGCAAAAACTATCTGCACGAATGTGCTTCGTCCTGCAGCAGCATGATAGCAGTGGGACAAAAACAGTAGACAAGTTTGGCCTCACACTTCGCCCTCTTAGTTGTGGAAGCTGGCCAGATATTGCCGTTTTACTTTGTGCAACGCTGACTTTTTCTTTAATAACAGGGCTGTTGGCCGCTATCCCCCCTTGAACCGTTAGTGTCTCCATGTTGGCAGCCCTAGTTTCCCTTGTGGATGCTCAGCCCTTTACTGAGCACATCTGGCTCTGATGAAAGGAGAAAGATGGCTGTAAATGTCCAAAAAGCATAGCACCTCGACGGGTGTGCAGTGTTAGCGCACCTGTCTTGAGACCTTTTCGATTGGCCATATCCTGTCCACTCTTTTCTTGCAAATATACGGACAGCCCTGCTCTAACACCCCCCCCCCCCAAACTAAGAATGGCATTGCCTCACCCGGCAACAACCTGGTCCTGAGGGAGGGGCACCCGGCAACAACCTGGTCCTGAGGGAGCGGCACCCGGCAACAACCTGGTCCTGAGGGAGGGGCACCCGGCAACAACCTGGTCCTGAGGGAGGGGCACCCGGCAACAACCTGGTCCTGAGGGAGGGGCACCCGGCAACAACCTGGTCCTGAGGGAGGGGCACCCGGCAACAACCTGGTCCTGAGGGAGGGGCACCCGGCAACAACCTGGTCCTGAGGGAGGGGCACCCGGCAACAACCTGGTCCTGAGAGCAAAAAAACAAGCCAGAAAACTTCCCCAAAACCTGACCCCTCCCATCGCCCCCCCCCCCCAACCATCAAACAACCACCCTCCTCGGGGGGTAGTTAGGGAGGCAGGTTCCCCAGGAGTCTGCGCGATGGCCTCTCCTTTGATCTCACCAGGAAGGAATCCATTTGTTTTCCTGCTCCGGCCACTTAACTGCCATTCCCAAGGCAAGGGCGGAGCCTAGCCGGGCATCTGTCCTCAACATCTGCCCATCAGAGGGAGGAATCAACTCACACCTAGAGTCATCACAACCCAATCGTCCTAATCGGCCTCACATGGCCACCAGCAGAAACCAGCAGAAACCTATGAGAGGGATTTTTTTTTACCTAGACAGGGACTCTTCTGGTTAAGTAGTAGGGAACAAGATTAAAACGTGAGATTTGTATCTTGTAGATAGTTTTGATATCCGTTGCTCCAAGTTCAGTTTGAAGACATTGAGAACTTTCACACAGTATTTTAAAGCTGCAATCTGCAGTTCAAACAATGACGCGGTCAAAAGGTCAAACCGCCACTGTTTTGGTAAACAGCTAAGGAATGGGGGGGGGGGGGCTGGAGAAAAGTAACCACTCAAATTCATTAGAGAGAGCACTGGATGCAAGGGCTGATGCATTGACTGACCACCCATGATATCAAAGTTATAGTTTAAACCAGGTTTTAAAAATGAAACAGTGTCGCAATATAGTGCAAGGTGTAATCCGATGTAGTTGAATTGAAATCTTTATTCCAAGACCTTTCTCTATAGAAGTGTACAAAAGACCACAACACCCCCATGACGCATTACAGAAAAACCATACCTCTCAGGCTGCATACATAATGTGCTGGGGCTGGGTTGTACCGGGTCGTCTGACAAAATACTATCACAGCACTGGATATAATTGTAATCTTACTGTTAAATTTAGTCAACATATGTCTCGTTTTAAAATCAGAGACAAATCAGCCACCATTTTAATAAAGTTTTATTCAAAATGTGTTAATACAGACAGACAAACAAGCACACTGATTTGTCCCTATGTCAATATTAAAAGACAATGTTTAATAAATTAATACAAATGATACAATGACTTTTCTTTATAATTAGTTATCATTTTGAAGAGATGCACCAACTTGAGACATTGACTAAAGTAATCCGTGGTACCGTTAGCCTTAACCCAGTACGCTGGCATACAAGCAACATGCAAAAGTCTGCCTGACAAATTTCCGTCATTTCCATGGGACCCTAGTCCATTCTCTGCATAAACTCACATCGGAGAAGATGAAAGAAGATTCTATTTTGGTGACAAACAAAATGGAGAGAAATCAGAAGTCAGAGAGCAGAGGTAAAAAAAGAAGGGGAAAAAAGCAGCCTTGACAGGTATATGGCATCATGACAGGCACTCAGAGTTTCTGATTAAATGTCTTAAGATGGTAAAATAAATGGGATTAAAAGTAGCCTATATCCATGGAAAGGACAAATTGCTTCCCCGAATGCTTCCGTTACAGGTACAATTTGGTGACAGTGGGTTGTGCATGCCAGATTTCTCTGTTGCCGACATCTTGAGAGGAAAGTAACTTGTGGGTTTTGAAGTAGCTAGTTAAGAGGTCTCTCTCTGTTGTTTTACTAGTCATCATTAAAACGACTGGGGTGGTACTGAGATGAGAGAACCCGCATGTTTGCACACTGCCGGATAGCTAATGATTGAGGGAGCGAACCGACCACCAAAAAAAAAAAAAAAAACTAAAAATAACATTTATAGAATGAAGGAAGTAATGAAGAGCAGTGGGTTGAAGTTGAAATCAAATGTAGGATGCTTCTGAGAAACGGTAAATAAAAGATCACTCCTGTGGATTAGTCACCAGTAGTTTGGTCGGTACTCCATGTGTGTAGAGTACCACACACAAACAAAAAACACGTGCAAACACACCTCAATGACACACAGGGTAAACATTTTAACATAAGACTGCCATAATAATAATAGGCCCATATTGATTTGAACTGTCTGATACCTAAAAGATTAGGCTTTGAAACTGGGATACATGGTTTGTCTTCGAACACCAACTCTTTATCAATTTTCAAACAGAAATGGGGTGTGCCTTTGGTGGTTCATCGACGTGTCATTCTGGTCATGTGCGCCGCGACAGACTTAGCTAGCCCGTTAGCCACTCAGAGCTAGTCCGTAACTCCTCCAGACGTAGCTAGTTCGTTATCTAAGCTAGCCACTCGGAGCTAGTCAGTAACTCCTCCAGACGTAGCTAGTTCGTTATCTAAGCTAGCCACTTGTAGCTAGTCCGTAACTCCTCCAGACGTAGCTAGCCCGTTATCTAAGCTAGCCACTCGGAGCTAGTCCGTAACTCCTCCAGACGTAGCTAGTTCGTTATCTAAGCTAGCCAAACGGAGCTAGTCAGTAACTCCTCCAGACGTAGCTAGCCCGTTATCTAAGCTAGCCACTTGTAGCTAGTCCGTAACTCCTCCAGACGTAGCTAGTTCGTTATCTAAGCTAGCCACTCGGAGCTAGTCAGTAACTCCTCCAGACGTAGCTAGTTCGTTATCTAAGCTAGCCACTCGGAGCTAGTCCGTAACTCCTCCAGTATGTGTTGACATCATTTCACAGGATTTGGTTTTGGACGGAAGCTGTAGAGATCCGTAAGAAATGGCACTTCTGTAGCCAAATATCTTATTTCTCCATTTTGTTTAATCAGTAAATGACCTGGTATGATCGTGCATTGATCAGTTATACAGTTTTAAAAGATATTGTTTCGCTTTTTTTTGGTCCAAAATTGACCTTTTAAAACATCAGTTATCAACCACAGGATCCTCAGAGCCATAATGAATTCACAAGCATTTACAAATTAAGAGTTCTCAGACAAACAAAACATCAAATCGTATAGGCTTTAACTCTGGTAGTACAGAGCTTCATGTTGTTTGGGTGGTTCGATTTGTTAGTTAAAACTAATATAAATTTGAGGATTTAACTAATAATATAAACTGTGGAAGCTTCTCGTCGTCAACTTAAGTTTTGTTTACTGGTGGGATGAGAGTCATTCAAAGTAGGATAACCCAAACTCCATCCAGGAGAGAAGAGTTGCAATTCAAAATGTACAAATCCTAGCTCAGCTACAGCTTGTTGGACAGTATCTCTCATAGTTGGAAGGAATCCACAGCTGTCTTAAAAGGAGTCCATATTGGAAACAATTTAGGACTGAAAACTTGACCTCGCTGAAAATCAACAGTATTATTCAAATGTTAATACACAGACAAATCATATTAGTTAACAACAATGTATTTTTATCATGAACATCTGAAGATATTTACACGCCACAGTTCAGATGTATTAGTACAGATGTAGGTTACCATGACGCAGGCAGAACAAAACAAGCCGTAACGTGGGCGCATTTACAAGCATCGTTTTTGAATGGACGGTTGGTCTAGTTGAACTAGCTAAGCTACTAGCATGATCACAATATATAGGCAGTGAAATAACACAATCGTCTTTTTTTTCCTTTTTTTTTTTTTTACATTGATTTGACCATTTTTTAGAGTTTCTGAAAAATACAACACTGAAATGTATTGGTCAATTATTCTGGGGAGAGAAGGATCAGAAATACTCCTCTCAGACCTTAAATGAGCAATTAGACAAAGAGAATAAAGAGCCGATTTGAACTCGTGTTTTTCCAAAGGGCACCACGATCTGCTCAAATAAGGAAACAACTTCTGCCAGGCGTAGAAAGCTCAGCTAAATGATGTTGGAACTTGATGCTTTAAAACTACAGCGATAGAATACATCAGTACCAGGAATGCCAGAAAAGAAAAAAGGTTCTCCAGAGTTGACATTATTTTCTAGGCAGTGTTGAAAAAGCTTATGTCGAAAAGGAGCAACCCTGGATGCCATTTAACACAAATACTGTTGTACAAAACCAAAAACGTGCTCAACATTAATACCATTAATATCAAGCGTGTGTGTGTGTAACAGAATGACAAGCAACAGCAAACAAACTAAAAGTCATAGCAATTAGTGGTTTGATCACAGTTTGTTGTAGCACAGTTGAGGCAATAAGACAAAAAAAAAACAGACTAAAGTGTTGGAAAAACATTATCGCAGAAGATGTTGTGTTTCCTGATAGTTTGGAGTGTGTAAACTGGGTCGTGTTCAACAGAGAGAGAATGTTTTTGAAACGGGAAGGCACTAAACTGAACACAGCTTTCGGTTTCCTGTTGCAGAACATTTTTTGATCTGGTGAACACAACCCCAAGGTTTAGAGGGAATCGTGTCCGAGTTTGGAGAAAACTGAGGAGATGGGGGTGTTATTAGTTGTAGCACCCCCCCCCCCCCTATGCCAATGGACAGGCAAAACATCAGGAACCCTTTTATTAAATTACAATAAGTTGTTTTTTGACAAGACCACATATCAGCTTATGCGTGAAACAAAAGACTGTTACTTGAGCCCAAATTATTAAGTGTGTTCTTCTTGATACAAGATCACATTTAGTTCAAAAACATATTATACACATAATTAAAACATTAAAAATCTGTTTTGTTCGTTAAGAAAATGAAAGTGGCAAATGAATACTATCACAATGCTGGCCCTTGTAACCTGACTAGAGAAAAGACAGGGCTCTCATAGGTAACTGGCTCCTTTAAAACAAAGCAGTAGGTTTCTGTCAAACTCATTCTGCGAGAAATAGAAAATACAGCTTTTAAAAGATAAGAAATACTAAAACCATGACAAAAGACTGAGTAAGCCACAGTGAAACTGGTAACAGATGCAAACATCTGGCTTTGAAAAAAACAAAAAAAACAGTGGTGTGTTGTCCAGCTAGACCCTTACCGACTGTAACAGTCCATTTACTAGTGGTTCTGATTTCAATCCAAGGAGTGTCTCAGACCAGAAAGAACTGACGGAGTCGTTGAAACGTGACAGAATTGCCGAGGCAAAGAGTAAGAACTGAAATTACTAAATAATAGCGCACTCACAAATAATGACGAGAGAAAAGAACAGCCTCAGAGCAGTTTGTGAACTGTCCAAATCAATATTGTTGGGGGGACATTTATTTTACAGTAACATGTAAGCTGGCTTCTCCTCCACCTGGGCTTACATCTAGTGTACAGGGAGGTGGTGGTGGGGACTGTAGTCAACGATTGGCTAAGCTGCTCTTTGATGCAGAAATATCCACAGACGACCAATGGAACGAAGGCGAGACCAGTGGGTTACGCACTGCTTATATCCAATAGGGTATTATAGATCACTGTTTGTTCCAACCATCCAAGTCTCTGTGGGTGCTTTAAAGTTCCCGAAAGGAGGGATGATCAAATGTGCATTTCTAGACTAAACTGGTGCCTCTGCCACTATGGTTCATGGGGTGAATGGACAAGCCTTTCTCTCTCCTCCCTTAACCACCAAGGGTCCAAAATCACACAACCTTCAGGTTCACAGGTCTTTCCATCCTGAATGCACAGCGGAGCTCGTCTCTACCACACGTCTGTGAAAGCCTTAATGCGTCAACGGGTCCCTTTTACCATGGAGTGTTTCCCTCCTCCTCCTTCCAATAAGCAGTACTGAACTTCAAAAACAAAGAAGAAACAACTGGCCAACCAAAAGGACTTCTGTTTGTTCATATTTTTTTTTCTTTTTCAAAAGAAAAGGACCATCCATTTGGACAGTGGACCAAGCTGTCTCTGGTAGGAGTGGAGGGAGGAGTGGAGGGAGGCAAGGAGGAGGAGTGGAGGGAGGAGTGGAGAGAGGAGTGGAGGGAGGCAAGGAGGAGTGGAGGAAGGAGTGGAGGGAGGCAAGGAGGGAGGAGTGGAGGGAGGCAGACAAGGAGGAGTGGAGGAAGGAGTGGAGGGAGGCAAGGAGGGAGGAGTGGAGGGAGGCAGACAAGGAGGAGTGGAGGAAGGAGTGGAGGAAGGAGTGGAGGAAGGAGTGGAGGAAGGCAAGGAGGGAGGCAAGGAGGGAGGCAAGGAGGGAGGCAAGGAGGGAGGCAAGGAGGGAGGAGTGGAGGGAGGCAGACAAGGAGGAGTGGAGGGAGGCAGACAAGGAGGAGTGGAGGGAGAGAGGGAGGAGTGGAGGGAGGCTGGAGTGGCAGGGAGGGAGGCCGAAGGGAGTGAGGGAGACCTAGTTTCCTCTGTCGCTCTCTCTCTCTGGCTTGGTTTGTGTGGGATGATTCTCAGTAGTAGTAGTAGTGTGTCTCTCCTCCTCTCCTGCTGGAGGACTGGGGGAGGCTCAGACCTCTCTGTAGGGGAGGAGGAGGAGGAGGGAGAGGCTTAGATCTCTCTGTAGGGGAGGAGGGGGAGGCTCAGACCTCTCTGTAGGGGAGAAGGCTCAGGTCTCTCTGTAGGGGAGAAGGCTCAGGTCTCTCTGTAGGGGAGGAGGGGGGAGGCTCAGATCTGTGTGGGACTGGGGGGGGGGGGGGGGGGGGGGGGGGGCTCAGGCCTCAGAGCCCAGGGAGATCCGTGTGGGACTGGGGGGCAGCCTCGCTGCTGCGCTGTGCTCTGTGCGGAAACTATACTCGTACTGAGAGAAAAGGTAGATGGAGAGAGATGGAAAGAAAGATAACATGTCATCAACTATTATCAGGACGACATTAAATACATTTATAAATAATTAAGCATATTTAGTGCATTTGTTTAACACACCTTTGAAAACTGTTAGGGCCACCCATTAGTCTCTGACATGATTTTTGGTCAAAGTACTCCCCCTTGTGGCGAAGCCCAGCACAAGCCAAAACAAATTCTTTCCACCAAAAAAATTGAATGCAGTTCCCCACTGATAGATGCTTGAGGTCTGGAATCAAACCGAACTCATTTAAATCCAAACAGATGCTTATGAAAATGCTGAATTAAGAGATCAATAGTGTTTTGGGTCTAGAGGACTGCCAACAAACAGTGTGTTGTAATACCTGAACGACCCCCCCCACCAATTTTTTTACATCTATTACAACAAACTGAACTAAACAATTCCACTAAGAGATTACAATGAACGTTTTCAATGACATGATTTCAGTTGATTTGCTGTGTGGTAAGAAACCAGGGCACTAGGTGATGCTGTGTGCTAAGAAACCAGGGCACTAGGCGATGCTGTGGGGTAAGAAACCAGGGCACTAGGCGATGCTGTGGGGTAAGAAACCAGGGCACTAGGCGATGCTGTGGGGTAAGAAACCAGGGCACTAGGCGATGCTGTGGGGTAAGAAACCAGGGCACTAGGCGATGCTGTGTGGTAAGAAACCAGGGCACTAGGCGATGCTGTGTGGTAAGAAACCAGGGCACTAGGCGATGCTGTGTGGTAAGAAACCAGGGCACTAGGCGATGCTGTGTGGTAAGAAACCAGGGCACTAGGCGATGCTGTGTGGTAAGAAACCAGGGCACTAGGCGATGCTGTGCTAAGAAACCAGGGCACTAGGCGATGCTGTGCTAAGAAACCAGGGCACTAGGCGATGCTGTGCTAAGAAACCAGGGCACTAGGCGATGCTGTGCTAAGAAACCAGGGCACTAGGCGATGCTGTGCTAAGAAACCAGGGCACTAGGCGATGCTGTGCTAAGAAACCAGGGCACTAGGCGATGCTGTGCTAAGAAACCAGGGCACTAGGCGATGCTGTGTGGTAAGAAACCAGGGCACTAGGCGATGCTGTGTGGTAAGAAACCAGGGCACTAGGCGATGCTGTGTGGTAAGAAACCAGGGCACTAGGCGATGCTGTGTGGTAAGAAACCAGGGCACTAGGCGATGCTGTGTGGTAAGAAACCAGGGCACTAGGCGATGCTGTGTGCTAAGAAACCAGGGCACTAGCCGATGCTGTGTGGTAAGAAACCAGGGCACTAGGCGATGCTGTGTGGTAAGAAACCAGGGCACTAGGCGATGCTGTGTGGTAAGAAACCAGGGCTCTAGGCGATGCTGTGTGGTAAGAAACCAGGGCTCTAGGCGATGCTGTGGTAAGAAACCAGGGCACTAGCCGATGCTGTGTGGTAAGAAACCAGGGCACTAGGCGATGCTGTGTGACTACTAGTTGACAGATCTCCTCCATACCACAGGATTACGGTTAAAACAAGCAGACGTTAACGGTATTCCCACCGCACCAATTCATGGCTTGAAAAGCAATTCCAGAGGACATACATACAACACGTTGTATGGTACCACAGCAGATCTGCCAGATGAGCAAGATTCAACAAAGCATCTTGTATTGGTCTTAACTCTAAACCTTTATTACCTTACTTAAACAAGGATTAGTCTCCACTGAGACTCACCTGGTCCGATCTATTGTCTCCACTGAGACTCACCTGGTCCGATCTATTGTCTCCACTGAGACTCACCTGGTCCGATCTATTGTCTCCACTGAGACTCACCTGGTCCGATCTATTGTCTCCACTGAGACTCACCTGGTCCGATGGGTATGCGGTTGAGACAATATTGTTTCTCTGCCATGTTCATTCGCCGACATTCCAGGTTAAGACATTTGTTTATTTTTTTAATGTCTGTTCCCCTTGTCCATCTCTCCCTCATCCCTGCAATTCATCACCATCTTCCTCATCCCTTGTCCATCTCTCCCTCATCCCTGCAATTCATCACCATCTTCCTCATCCCTTGTCCATCTCTCCCTCATCCCTGCAATTCATCACCATCTTCCTCATCCCTTGTCCATCATCTCCCTCATCTCTCCCGTTGCAGCCCCCCACAGGATGAAGACGTCAACTCAAATTGTGGGCTAATCAACACTTAAGAGACACCAATTACTTATGTTCACAAGTTCCTCTAGTCATTGGGGAAATGGGAGCCTAATGGTTGGAACCGACACCATCTGAAGCAATGAGGGGAGAAAAGCATGTAGCACCCGCCCCCCAAAAAATATGATTGGCTGCTGTATCTGATTACAGGATCCCTTCTCATCACTGGATCATGCCTTTTCATTTACTCAAAATGTCTTCCCTTAATTACTGTATTTTGAATAGCATCAGCACAATAACATGCGACCCTTCAACGGGCAAACTTCACAGAGTAGAGGGCGAAATAAGTCAAATACCGGCCTCTAGTGGACAGATGAAGAAATACAGTGGCACAAATACAGCCACACAACATTGCAACAGTAACTGAAAATGCTGCCTTCACAAAGCACTAACAAATAAGCTATGCACCTCCTCTCCATACTTATTTAACTCATTTTCTCTGGGTTCCTTCCATTCCACTGATCATGTGGATTAGACACGACTTACTTCGAGCCCTCGCACACTAGGTAGGGGCAACGTCACGGCTCGTTTATTCTTTTAAGAGGGACATACAGTTCAGTGCTCTGACAGAGAGGTGGTTTAATTCAGAGAGGGCTCATCTCTGCTGGAAAGGCTCCTCTAACCTCCACGTGTAAAAGCCTTTTACATAATCAACATGAGACCAGAAGTGTGAACACCCGGCCTCTATCAAATGCTAGAACTCGTTTTGAAGGCAGTCGATGATGTCATATGTCTCGGTGGGTCAGTGTACATAGTGGTATGAGTTTAGCCTGGTCTCCAGGCTCGGTTTGTGGAGTCTTGCCAACTCCTATGGTGTTCGGCATGACAAGGACCACAGGAGTTGGCAAGACGGCACAAACAGATCTGGAACCAGGCTAGAACGGGTTAGCCCGGAGTGAGACGGTGTACTCACCTCTTTCTCAATCTCCGTCAGCGACTTGATTGTGATGCCCATCAGATCCACCTGCTGCAGCTGCAATACAGATGGCCGACAGGACATGAAGTTGACAGGCTGAGCGAGCATGTTGAATGCATGTACGTTTAACACAGACTTCTTCTCTAAGTCTGTGCCTACTCTTCTTCAAACAGTTTCACACATACTGAGCAACAATCTAATCAAGCTTATATCTACATCAGAGGCAAGAATATTGCCCCCATTGCATTTTATTTCTCTCTCACAACTATGATGCTCTCAACAGTCAAGATGACATTTTGTGAGTGAACCAACCGAAAGACAGACTCACATCATCGGAAGCGCAGGCGAACTTCTCAGAGATCATGAAAGGCACTCCATCCATTGCTGAAAGAGACAAAGGAGACTCATTACGCCACAAGATACAAATGGCTGGTCTTGAGGTTAGGGCGTTGAGCCAGTAACCGAAAGGTTTCTGGTTTGAAAACCCCGAGCTGACGAGGTGAAAAATCTGTCGCTGTGCCCTTGAGCAAGGCACTTAACCTCAATTGCTTCAGGGTCGCTGTATAATGGTGACCCTGCATGGTACTCCACTCCCCGAAGGTGTACCAGGGGGAGTTGGAATATGCAGAAATACATTTCCATTAAAAACTTGTGTAACAGGACAAATATAAGTAACCCCTAAATGATGTATTAATACCTAAAAACCCTCTGTCAGAAGGTTCCGTCGAGGCCACTGGGACTGTTGCCTTATTGCTAATCAACCTCCCTCAAGATCCAATATATGTCCAAAGAAAGTAAATATACACACTAGATTAAAACTCTATATAAATAGCTCTTTAGCTCCACGGTCAAATTCCTGGTGTTGAGGCGTGATGGCTTAGCTATAATGTGGAACCACGGTGATCGTTAAATAACAAACAAAAGAAACTTGGTCCTGCATAGTTTTGTTTGACCAAAGTTTCAGTTTGACCCCAGCGTATGGCTTTGGGTTCATCCATACACACACATGAAATTGAAAACGTCCAGACGTCGGAGTAAAGTGTTAATTACAACCTCCCTCTGTGTGGTATGTAGCCTTACCCACATTTAAAATGACAGGCCTTCTGACCATCAACTATGTCAACGATTGCATTTGTCACACTTCTGAAATTAAAATCTTATTTAAAATCCTGTACAGATGACATGGGGTGTAGGCCAGGGGTTAGAGGTTCAGGATGATATGGGGTGTAGGCCAGGGGTTAGAGGTTCAGGATGACATGGGGTGTAGGCCAGGGGTTAGAGGTTCAGGATGACATGGGGTGTAGGCCAGGGGTTAGAGGTTCAGGATGATATGGGGTGTAGGCCAGGGGTTAGAGGTTCAGGATGACATGGGGTGTAGGCCAGGGGTTAGAGGTTCAGGATGACATGAGGTGTAGGCCAGGGGTTAGAGGTTCAGGATGACATGGGGTGTAGGCCAGGGGTTAGAGGTTCAGGATGACATGGGGTGTAGGCCAGGGGTTAGAGGTTCAGGATGACATGGGGTGTAGGCCAGGGGTTAGAGGTTCAGGATGACATGGGGTGTAGGCCAGGGGTTAGAGGTTCAGGATGACATGGGGTGTAGGCCAGGGGTTAGAGGTGAGGATGACATGGGGTGTAGACCAGGGGTTAGAGGTTCAGGATGAAATGAGGTGTAGGCCAGGGGTTAGAGGTTCAGGATGACATGAGGTGCAGGCCAGGGGTTAGAGGTGAGGATGGGGTGAAGACAGAGCGAGAATTCTCCAATGAAAGAGCCCAAATGCATTCAACAATCCCTTTTAACCCTGTTGACACGTGAAAAGCGGGCAGAGGTCAATTGTTAATTCGTATCATGTTACTCCTCCAATATAATACAAATGTAAATAAACCTCATTCCAAACAAAAACAGATTTGTCCTTCAACCTCCTTGTCTAGTGCCTCGTCCTTCCTAACTAACCTTAAACTCTGTAGGGCATAGAACCCACCCCCTTCAGATCAACTAAGGAGAGGAGACAAGGGAAGGCCGCTTCCTTCAAGCAGAGCATTAGAAGCTCGTTAATAACTTACTTAAATAACCCGCAGAAGATCTTTTAAGGGACATTAAGATGATGAATCTTTATAAATTGTCTTTAAATGGCTTGGATGTGGAAGGCATGATTTCATCTGGCTGTAATTAGCTGGGGATATATAGCATGGCCACACTCCTCCATGGGATGGATGGACAGTATGTCGCTGTCTCCTCAGGCCATGTGTTGCGACAGGGGTAGGGTTTCAAAATTCCGGTAACTTTCCCACAATTCCACAAATTCGGGTTGGAAGATAACTGAAATGAGAGACTATGCAAGGAATACAGAAATTCTCCAACACAAACCAGAATTTTGGGAAAGTAAGTAGAATTTTGCAACCCGAGACATATGGGAGATGTAGTGAGGGCCGATGGGGCATACTGAACTCAAGGTGATGGGGCCCTGTAGTGGTCCTACATCTACTGAAGGAGACCTGTAGTGGTCCTACATCTACTGAAGGAGACCTGTAGTGGTCCTACATCTACTGAAGGAGACCTGTAGTGGTCCTACATCTACTGAAGGAGACCTGTAGTGGTCCTACATCTACTGAAGGAGACCTGTAGTGGTCCTACATCTACTGAAGGAGACCTGTAGTGGTCCTACATCTACTGAAGGAGACCTGTAGTGGTCCTACATCTACTGAAGGAGACCTGTAGTGGTCCTACATCTACTGATGGAGACCTGTAGTGGTCCTACATCTACTGAAGGAGACCTGTAGTGGCCCTACATCTACTGAAGGAGACCTGTAGTGGTCCTACATCTACTGAAGGAGACCTGTAGTGGTCCTACATCTACTGAAGGAGACCTGTAGTGGTCCTACATCTACTGAAGGAGACCTGTAGTGGTCCTACATCTACTGAAGGAGACCTGTAGTGGTCCTACATCTACTGAAGGAGACCTGTAGTGGTCCTACATCTACTGAAGGAGACCTGTAGTGGTCCTACATCTACTGAAGGAGACCTGTAGCGGTCCTACATCTACTGAAGGAGACCTGTAGCGGTCCTACATCTACTGAAGGAGACCTGTAGCGGCCCTACATCTACTGATGGAGACCTGTAGTGGTCCTACATCTACTGAAGGAGACCTGTAGTGGTCCTACATCTACTGAAGGAGACCTGTAGTGGTCCTACATCTACTGAACTGAAGGAGACCTGTAGTGGTCCTACATCTACTGAAGGAGACCTGTAGTGGTCCTACATCTACTGAAGGAGACCTGTAGTGGTCCTACATCTACTGAAGGAGACCTGTAGTGGTCCTACATCTACTGAAGGAGACCTGTAGTGGTCCTACATCTACTGAAGGAGACCTGTAGTGGTCCTACATCTACTGAAGGAGACCTGTAGTGGTCCTACATCTACTGAAGGAGACCTGTAGTGGTCCTACATCTACTGAAGGAGACCTGTAGTGGTCCTACATCTACTGAAGGAGACCTGTAGTGGTCCTACATCTACTGAAGGAGACCTGTAGCGGTCCTACATCTACTGAAGGAGACCTGTAGCGGTCCTACATCTACTGAAGGAGACCTGTAGCGGTCCTACATCTACTGAAGGAGACCTGTAGCGGTCCTACATCTACTGAAGGAGACCTGTAGCGGTCCTACATCTACTGAAGGAGACCTGTAGCGGTCCTACATCTACTGAAGGAGACCTGTAGCGGCCCTACATCTACTGAAGGAGACCTGTAGCGGCACTACATCTACTGACGGAGACCTGTAGCGGCCCTACATCTACTGAACTGATGGGGACCTGTAGCGGCACTACATCTACTGACCTGAAGGAGACCTGTAGCGGTCCTACATCTACTGAACTGAAGGAGACCTGTAGCGGTCCTACATCTACTGAACTGAAGGAGACCTGTAGTGGTCCTACATCTACTGAAGGAGACCTGTAGTGGTCCTACATCTACTGAAGGAGACCTGTAGTGGTCCTACATCTACTGAAGGAGACCTGTAGTGGTCCTACATCTACTGAAGGAGACCTGTAGTGGTCCTACATCTACTGAAGGAGACCTGTAGTGGTCCTACATCTACTGAAGGAGACCTGTAGTGGTCCTACATCTACTGAAGGAGACCTGTAGTGGTCCTACATCTACTGAAGGAGACCTGTAGTGGTCCTACATCTACTGAAGGAGACCTGTAGTGGTCCTACATCTACTGAAGGAGACCTGTAGTGGTCCTACATCTACTGAAGGAGACCTGTAGTGGTCCTACATCTACTGAAGGAGACCTGTAGTGGTCCTACATCTACTGAAGGAGACCTGTAGTGGTCCTACATCTACTGAAGGAGACCTGTAGTGGTCCTACATCTACTGAAGGAGACCTGTAGTGGTCCTACATCTACTGAAGGAGACCTGTAGTGGTCCTACATCTACTGAAGGAGACCTGTAGTGGTCCTACATCTACTGAAGGAGACCTGTAGCGGTCCTACATCTACTGAAGGAGACCTGTAGCGGTCCTACATCTACTGAAGGAGACCTGTAGCGGTCCTACATCTACTGAAGGAGACCTGTAGCGGTCCTACATCTACTGAAGGAGACCTGTAGCGGTCCTACATCTACTGAAGGAGACCTGTAGCGGTCCTACATCTACTGAAGGAGACCTGTAGCGGTCCTACATCTACTGAAGGAGACCTGTAGCGGTCCTACATCTACTGAAGGAGACCTGTAGCGGCCCTACATCTACTGAAGGAGACCTGTAGCGGTCCTACATCTACTGAAGGAGACCTGTAGCGGCCCTACATCTACTGAACTGATGGGGACCTGTAGCGGCCCTACATCTACTGAACTGATGGGGACCTGTAGCGGCACTACATCTACTGACCTGAAGGAGACCTGTAGCGGTACTACATCTACTGAACTGAAGGAGACCTGTAGCGGCCCTACATCTACTGAAGGAGACCTGTAGTGGTCCTACATCTACTGAACTGAAGGAGACCTGTAGTGGTCCTACATCTACTGAAGGAGACCTGTAGTGGTCCTACATCTACTGAAGGAGACCTGTAGTGGTCCTACATCTACTGAAGGAGACCTGTAGTGGTCCTACATCTACTGAAGGAGACCTGTAGTGGTCCTACATCTACTGAAGGAGACCTGTAGTGGTCCTACATCTACTGAAGGAGACCTGTAGTGGTCCTACATCTACTGAAGGAGACCTGTAGTGGTCCTACATCTACTGAAGGAGACCTGTAGTGGTCCTACATCTACTGAAGGAGACCTGTAGTGGTCCTACATCTACTGAAGGAGACCTGTAGTGGTCCTACATCTACTGAAGGAGACCTGTAGTGGTCCTACATCTACTGAAGGAGACCTGTAGTGGTCCTACATCTACTGAAGGAGACCTGTAGTGGTCCTACATCTACTGAAGGAGACCTGTAGTGGTCCTACATCTACTGAAGGAGACCTGTAGTGGTCCTACATCTACTGAAGGAGACCTGTAGTGGTCCTACATCTACTGAAGGAGACCTGTAGTGGTCCTACATCTACTGAAGGAGACCTGTAGCGGTCCTACATCTACTGAAGGAGACCTGTAGCGGTCCTACATCTACTGAAGGAGACCTGTAGCGGTCCTACATCTACTGAAGGAGACCTGTAGCGGTCCTACATCTACTGAAGGAGACCTGTAGCGGTCCTACATCTACTGAAGGAGACCTGTAGCGGTCCTACATCTACTGAAGGAGACCTGTAGTGGTCCTACATCTACTGAAGGAGACCTGTAGCGGCCCTACATCTACTGAAGGAGACCTGTAGTGGTCCTACATCTACTGAAGGAGACCTGTAGCGGTCCTACATCTACTGAAGGAGACCTGTAGTGGTCCTACATCTACTGAAGGAGACCTGTAGTGGTCCTACATCTACTGAAGGAGACCTGTAGTGGTCCTACATCTACTGAAGGAGACCTGTAGTGGTCCTACATCTACTGAAGGAGACCTGTAGTGGTCCTACATCTACTGAAGGAGACCTGTAGTGGTCCTACATCTACTGATGGAGACCTGTAGTGGTCCTACATCTACTGAAGGAGACCTGTAGTGGCCCTACATCTACTGAAGGAGACCTGTAGTGGTCCTACATCTACTGAAGGAGACCTGTAGTGGTCCTACATCTACTGAAGGAGACCTGTAGTGGTCCTACATCTACTGAAGGAGACCTGTAGTGGTCCTACATCTACTGAAGGAGACCTGTAGTGGTCCTACATCTACTGAACTGATGGGGACCTGTAGCGGCACTACATCTACTGAACTGATGGGGACCTGTAGCGGCACTACATCTACTGACCTGAAGGAGACCTGTAGTGGTCCTACATCTACTGAACTGAAGGAGACCTGTAGTGGTCCTACATCTACTGAACTGAAGGAGACCTGTAGTGGTCCTACATCTACTGAAGGAGACCTGTAGCGGTACTACATCTACTGAAGGAGACCTGTAGTGGTCCTACATCTACTGAAGGAGACCTGTAGTGGTCCTACATCTACTGAAGGAGACCTGTAGTGGTCCTACATCTACTGAAGGAGACCTGTAGTGGTCCTACATCTACTGAAGGAGACCTGTAGTGGTCCTACATCTACTGAAGGAGACCTGTAGTGGTCCTACATCTACTGAAGGAGACCTGTAGTGGTCCTACATCTACTGAAGGAGACCTGTAGTGGTCCTACATCTACTGAAGGAGACCTGTAGTGGTCCTACATCTACTGAAGGAGACCTGTAGTGGTCCTACATCTACTGAAGGAGACCTGTAGTGGTCCTACATCTACTGAAGGAGACCTGTAGTGGTCCTACATCTACTGAACTGAAGGAGACCTGTAGTGGTCCTACATCTACTGACCTGAAGGAGACCTGTAGTGGTACTACATCTACTGAACTGATGGGGACCTGTAGTGGCACATCTGGGTTGTGTCATATAGCTTGTTGACTACTTGTGCTCTTTGACTAATAAAGTGTAAAACCAAGAGGAGGATTTGAGACGCGGAGTTGGGGATGTGGTCGGATAAGAAGCTTCGAGCCCATGGTGCCTCAAATGTGTACTTTTACTATGTCATTTGTTTTTAATTTCTCCATTCTAATGATCCCAAATATCCGGATGGATTTGACTGAAAACCTCAACTGTAAAAAAGGCGATCCTTTTCACTGTGTAAAATAGTGAACTGAAAACTTGGCTGTCGATAGGATGAAACTCTATTTTTTTTTTAAAGAGCAAAAAATAAATAAATGGGAAGAAATGAAAAGTAGAGAAGAAGAAAAGTCCTTCCCATAATCAGTGAGCCAGACGTCATCTGGAACTATGGAGCATATTCCACACACAGAGCGACGAGGGGGTGGGGTGGGGATCAATCGTCTGAGCGTATTAATAAAATATCCTAAATTACACAAGTCATAAATCCTGGGGAAAATGAAGCGCACCCTCGCCTGTCACTGCTATTTTAGCTTTAGAGACGTCACCAAGAGTGGGGTGAGCGCTCGATAAGGCTGAACGGCAAAGAGATTAATATGTAAATTACATTGAGCATTTACAAGCCTCGAATACCCTTCCTCCCCTCAAAAGACAACTTCTGTCTGAGGCTTTTCCGCTTCTCATTGTACCCCCCCACCCAACCCCCCCGCAACCACCCACCTCATGTTTAATTCATTCGGGGACTCACCTGTCAGTTTCAGCCTCTAATGCTGCAGGGGTGTCATTATTGCGACCTCCGTCAAGGAGCCAGCGTAGGTTTTAATTGGAAAGCGCCGCTGAGTTCTCGGAGCTACAATTATTAAGGGCAAATTAAAAAAGGGGAAAAAAGGGCAGGTGCAGCTCCTTAAAATGGCGGATATCTGATATTTGTTTCAGCGGATATCGAAAAGGGGACCGTCGCCGGCACTGACGGTTATGTCTCGTCTTAATTGGTTACTAGACTTCTCTCCCGACTGACATCGCGGCCGTTCAAACAACGTGGGAGTAATGAAAGTGATCCGTCGAAGCGAACTGATGTCTACAGCAGTGTTGACGAGTGGGGCAGTCATGTTGGGTTTCCCAGCCTTTCCCCAACTGTGCAGGGGTCACCCGGAGTTGAGAGAACAGAAGGAAAACTTTTGGGTAAAGCAAAAAATGCCCTGCTCTACCCAAAGGGTTTCCTACACTCAACTCCAGGAGAGAATTTCCTGTGTCAGTGTTGCATCTACTCACGTGTTAGTTTATTTTATTTTGATGTGCCAATGATAGAGTAGAAAGAAACCCCTATTAGATTGTACTGGGAGTGGTAATGCATAGCTCATTAAGTGAAAATTAGATGTAGAATAGAGTATGAGAGAGTATGGAAAAATTGAGTTGCCCAGTACCGGGGGGGGGGGGTCCATCCCTCTGGCTCACCACACGATGACTCTCTTTGAATCCGTAACATATCAATCTCACTACATCCTAAACCCTAGACTCCTTGAGGGGGTAGCTACAACAAGTGGCTTCAGAGTAAACTGAGGGATAACACTAAATTCAAAATGAATATCATGCAATGGGTGGGGAAAAAAAGAAGAAAAAAACAAACATTGAATATATGCAATATTCCAAAAGATCTTTTGCTATTGTGACAGAGAAGAACCGCAGACAGTAGCTCACCTGATATGGCGTACAGGTTGGAGCTCTGGTGTTCAAAATCTGGTCTAGTAGTGGTTTGCCTTTTGAAACTGGCGGGCAGCGTCATGGATATATGTCTGTAGGGGACAAACAGAATTTAAAAAACATGTTTAGTAATCAATGTGTCATAAAAAAAATTATATATATATATATATATATATATATATATATATATATATATATATATATATATATATATATATATATATATATATATGAGAGACATTTTACAGATAAAAATCAGTTAGAAGCGATTGATACCAAAACAAGACTTTGAGACTTCCTCGTCGCCCCAAAACAGTCAGCAATATTTACAAACAGACCGTCTGGTTCTCGGGTTTATTCTGCCATGGTGGGGGGGGGGGGGGGGTCGACCTTTTAACCCCATCAATTCCATCAGCGTGCGGACAGCGGAGGATTTTTCGATTTTTTTCTTTAAAAGGTTGACGACAATCGTCAAATCTAGGCATTGGCCACGGACAGCTTTAATGAAGATCTCCTTTTCAGTTCATCTCAAAAGGTTGACTGAGGAAGTGGAGGGGAATTATGTTGGTGATAGGATTCCAATGGCGGTGTGATATTTCACAAACACCAGATTGACCTGACAGATATTGTTTGGGTGCTCTTTCTGAGTATGCCTGCCTTTGGCCGCACTAGACCAAACATCCATCAATATCCAGAAACGAATACAGTAAATAAGCTGCTTTCGAGAGGTCTACTCTCTCGGCCAGAACGACCAATGTACTCAGGAGTTGCGTCTAGAGTCAAATCAGAATCAAGAACAGCCGCTTTTGATCAAAATGAAAACCTTTTGAATACTGTATAGCAGGGCTCTCCAACCCTGTTCCCAGAGAGCTACCCTCATGTAGGTTTTTGCTCCAACCCCCCAGCTGAAACTAACCCGATTCAGTTGATCAACCAGTTCATTATTAGAATCAGGTGTGCTAGATTAGAGATGGAGCGAACATCTACAGGTCTCGGTTTCCCGAAAGCGATGGAATTTATAGGCTTACAAGTGTTTTAACGATGCATCTTTCCTCCAACGGCTTTCCTAAAACACCACGTAGAGAAAACGTTCGCTTAGTACATTGGAGCAGTGTCGATACTGACGGGATCGAAAGGCAGCACTGTTCTCAGATCAGATTTTGCCATTCATACCTTGACATTTATAATTATAATAATTAGACCGCCTACAATTAGCAAAACAGAACTCAATTGAATGAACAAGATTATTTAAATAATTATATAGGCCTATACTGTAGGCTATTTATCTTGAATAAAACAGCCTTTTTTCCCCTTCACTTGTTTGTAACAATTGCAAAGACATTGGCAACTTTGTATTTGTAGTCAACTTCACTGTGAAATTATCAGTGGTCACAGAGAGACAGATAAACACATTGATTCTATGTTTAGCGGAGATCTTCTGTGTATAAAGTGACGCAGTAGGTAAATAAACGAATCTAACGAAGCGCTTAGCTGTTTGAGTGGTCTGAGGCAATTAGTAAATAAGCGTTTAAGTGCAATTTTGGTAACGATGGTTTTGGGGAAACAGCTCAGAGATGTAACGATGCTCCTGTGAAGGTTCTTACGACAAACTTAGCCTTAAGATGCCTTTTGGAAACCGGGCCCTGGATGGTACCGTAGCTCCCCTGGAACAGGGTTCGAGAGCCCTGCTGCAGAGCCACTTTACAGGCAATATGTTACACTAACAAGCATCCATGGTCCTTCTGTGGCTGTCAAACTTTTCTCAAATGAAAAACTGCATTTATTAAACTCAGAAAATCAGCCACATCTCAGAGAAGGCTTTAGACTGGTGACTCAATTGACATACAGGCAATAAGTTACTCAGTGAACAAAGCACAGAAAAACTGACTGCGGTGGTTAGGGAGTGGATCACAGTGGCCACTGGAGTTTGGAATCCAATTTATCATCGTTGTGGGGAACAAGATGCCACTCCTCTTGTTTCTCTGCCGAGGTTCTGACTGCGGTGTGCTGAAATTCTTTAGTAAATTACAGAAGAGAACATTGTGTGGCGGCAAGGGGACTGAAACAATTATGCATCGTAACAATCCAGTCTTTTGGAGCGAATTTAAGTCATATTGTCAGGCACACAAAAGAAAATGTTTTAACCTTCGCTACCACTTTGTAAGTATGTTGGCGCTAGTGTTGGGGTCAACTAGTGATTCAACTACATTTTGCAGTAGCTTGGTGGTCATTGAACTAAATTAAAATCTAGGTACTGTTTACAGTAGTTAATAACTTTTTTGCCGTGTAGCTAAATACTGGAACTCCACCACTTTCCTCCCACTACAGCCTAATCCTCATTTAAAAACATTTGTTTTTAATTACACATTCTGTTAACATCTGACATTTCAGATATACATACAGTGCATTTGGGACGTTTTCAGACCCCTTGACTTTTTACACGTTACAGCCTTATTCTAAAATGGATTCAATTGTGTCCCCCCCCAATCTACACACAATACCCCATAATGATAAAGCAAAAACAGGTTTATAAATGTATTAAAAATATATATATAAATCACAATAGTGTAAGTATTCAGACCCTTTACTCAGTATTTGAAGCACCTTTGGCAGCGATTACAGCCTAGAGCCTTCTTGGAAATGATACTACAAGATTGGCACACCTGTGTGTCTCTAATTCTAGTGTCTAATTCTTCTCTGCAGATCCTCTCAAGCGCTGTCAGGTTGGATGGGGGGCGTCGCTGCAGAGATGTTCGATCGGGTTCAAGTCCGGGCTCTGGCTGGGCCACTCAAGGACATTCAGAGACTTGTTCCGAAGCCACTCCTGCGCTGTCTTGGCTGTGTGCTTAGGGTTATTGTCCTGTTGGAAGGTCAACCTCTGCCCCAGTCTGAGGTCCTGAGTGCTCTGGAGCAGGTTTTCATCACGGAGCTCTCTGTACTTTGCTCCGTTAATCTTTGCCTCGATCCTGACTAGTCTCCCAGTCCCTGCCGCTGAAAAACATCCCCACAGCATGATGCTGCCACCACCATGCTTCACTGTAGGGATGGTGCCAGGTTTCCTCCAGATGTGATGCTTGGCATTCAGGCCAAATAGTTCAATCTTGTTTTCATCAGACTAGAGAATCTTGTTCCTCATGGTCAGAGTCCTTTAGGTGCCTTTTGGCAAACTCTAAGTGGGCTGTCATGTGCCTTTTACTGAGGAGTGGCTTCTGTCTGGCCACTCTACCATAAAGGCCTGATTGGTGGAGTGCTGCAAAGATGGTTGTCCTTCTGGAAGGTTATCCCATCTCCACGGAGGAACTCTAAAGCACTGTTAAGAGTGACCATTGGGTTCTTGGTCACCTCCCTGACCAAGGACAGTCTCCCCCAATTGCTCAGTTTGGCCGGGCGGCCAGCTCTAGGAAGAGTCTTGGTGGTTCCAATCTTCCTCCATTTAAGAATGATGGAGGCCGCTGTGTTCTTTGGGGACCCTCAATGCTGAAAAAAAATGTTTGTACCCTTCCCCACCTCTCTGCCTCAACACAATCCTGTCGTCTCAGAGCTCTCTGGACCATTAATTTAACCTCATGACTTGGTTTTTGCTCTGACATGCACTGTCAACGGTGGGACCTTTATATAGACAGGTATGTGCCTTTTCAAATCGTGTCCAATCAATTGAATTTACCACAGGTGGACTCCAATCAAGTTGTAGAAACATCGATGATCAATGGAAACAGGAAGCACCTGAGCTCAATTTCTGGGGTTATGTAAATAAGGTATTTCTTATTCATAATTATTATTTGTGTAATTATTACCCAATTTCGTGATTACGATCGTCTCATCGCTGCGACTCCCCAACGTGCTCGGGAGAGGTGAAGGTTGAGTCATGCGTTCTCTGAAACATGACCCGCCAAGCTGCGCTTCTTAACCTGTTGAGGATGGGGGCGCTGTTGTGACTATTTATGCTAATCGTGTAATTTTTGAAACGGCTTCCCACAAAATCCTTGATCGTACAATATGCATATTATTATTATTGGATAGAAAACAGTCTATAGTTTCTATAAGAGTTGAAATTTTGTCTCTAAGTGGAACAGAGCCCATTCTACAGCAATTTCCCTGACATGGAGTCAGATTTCAGAAATTTTGGCCACTGTTCTGGAGTCAGTTAAAAGGGCACTGTTATTGCTATGACTATACGGACACTGCTTACGTCTTCCCCTGGATGCCTTTACGTGATGACGATTTGAATGGGGTCGATTGCGCGTTCACAGGCCCTATAAATAAAAAAAACCTGTAGGTAGGAGCTCCTTTGCAGCTGCGTAATGCGCGTGGAGGACATCGACCTGCTATTTTTCCAAGCGTTAGTTTAGCCTGTTATATTTTTCCGGTCATGTTTTTACTCGTTATAGGAGTTAAAAACATCATAAGGTAGTTAATTTAAAGCGTTTTATAGCAATTTATATCCGTTTAGTGCGATTTTGGGACATTTATTTCTTTAACGCTGTGAGTAGCTGGGCACGCTTCCAGTTCATCCCGAACGCAGTTGGCATTTCCACATGGCAAGAGGACAGCTTTCCACCAAAAGACGATTACTCCCAAGAAAGGATCCTTTGCCCAAGATACTGATGGAAGAACAGCTCAAAGTAGGACATTTTTATTATGATAAATCGTGTTTGTCGAAAAATTTTAGTGGCTTAGGACGCCATGTTTTTTGACGTAGCTTCGCTTGGCGCAAACTGTATTGAAAAGTAAGGATAAATTAAAAAATGTAATTCCGCAATTGTATTAAGAATTAAATTGTCTATCAATCCCTGTCCACCCTATATTTTTTAGTCACGTTTATGAGTATTTATGTATAAGAGTAGATCACTGTCTAAGTGGCGCAAGGACATTTTCTGACCAGCTGAGCTACATTTCACATTGTCTAACCATGATTTTGGTGGCTAAATATAAACATTTTCGATCAAACTCTATATGGATTGTGTAATATGATGTTATAGGAGTGTCATCTGAAGAATTCTGAGAAGGTTAGTGAAAAAATTAATATATTTTGGCGATGTTGACTTTTAATCGCTCACTTTGGCTAGAATCAATGCTGGGCTGCTATGTGCTATGTGCTATGCTAATATAACGATTTATTGTGTTTTCGCTGTAAGACACTTAGAAAATCTGAAATATTGTCTGTATTCACAGGATCTGTGTCTTTCGATTCGTGTATGCTGTGTATTTTTACGAAATGTTTGATGATTAGTAAGTAGGTAAACACGTTGCTCTAAGTAGTTTTTCTATTCCATTTGTGACGGTGGGTGCAATTGTAACCTATGCCATCTACCTGAAATATGCACTTTTTTCTAACAAAACCTATCCCATACCATAAATATGTTATCAGACTGTCATCTAATGAGTTTTTTTCTTGGTTAGGGGCTATAAATATCTTAGTTTAGCCGAATTGGTGATAGCTACTGGTGTTGGTGGACAAATAAAAGATGGTGGATTATGCTAATGTGTTTTTAGGTAATAGATGTACATCTTTACATATTGTGTCTTCCCTGTAAAACATTTTAAAAATCGGACATGTTGACTGGATTCACAAGATCTGTGTCTTTCATTAGCTGTATTGGACTTTAATGTGTGAAAGTTAAATATTTAAAAAAAATATTTTTTTTGAATTTCGCGGCACTGGTTTTTCAGTGGGGGTGGGGGGGGAGTGCCGCTAGCGGCACACTCATCCTAGACAGGTTAACACCCGCTCGCTAAACCCGGAAGCCAGCTGCACCAATGTGTCGGAAGAAACACCGTTCAACTGACGACCGAAGTCAGCCTGCAGGTGCCCGGCCCGCCACAAGGAGTCGCTAGAGCGCGATGAGCCAAGTAAAGCCGACCCGGCCAAACCGTCCCCTAACCCGGACGACGCTGGGCCAATTGTGCGCCGCCGTATAGGACTCCTGGTCACGGCCGGTTGTAACACAGCCTAGGATCGAACCCGGGTCTGTAGCGACTCACTGGCAAAGATGTTCAGCAGGCAGGCGGATGCGGTGAAAAAAAATTCTGATTGAGGGAGGGAGGGATTTTCATAGGCGGTTTGTTGCATTTTGGGGGGGGGGGGACTAGGGAAAAAAAATCTCCCCCTCCGAAACCAACTGACGTTACAAGTGTGAATCAAAAGATGGGGAGAGAGTATTTTAATTAAAGAATGGATTAACTTTTTCAAATGCTAGTTAGGGATACTTTAGTTCACATTGGATTTATTAACTAAAAAAAGCTAAGACGTGTTTTTAATTCTGGTGACGCTCCGCACACACAAGCTTTGTTAGCTAACACTGAAGTTCAAAGACATTCAAAGTTCCTCCATAGAAGCCGTACCTCCGTAGATATAATACTGTGAGCCTAATTCAGATAATACATGTCATCACAAGATGCCCAACACTCCTCCACCCTCTTTCGCCACCTGCAAAGTTTCAGTTGCATCTCGACGCCTGACACTTGTCTTCCCATCAAGCATGTAAACAACTCGCTGAGCTTGCCCGCTCCATGTAAACAACTCGCTGAGCTTGCCCGCTCCATGTAAACAACTCGCTGAGCTTGCCCGCTCCATGTAAACAACTCGCTGAGCTTGCCCGCTCCATGTAAACAACTCGCTGAGCTTGCCCGCTCCATGTAAACAACTCGCTGAGCTTGCCCGCTCCATGTAAACAACTCGCTGAGCTTGCCTTTAATCGGTATGATAATACACAAAACCACACGACAACAAAGTGCAAAGTCGTTGTTGTAAACAATAAAATAATTACAGTAAACTATTTTAACTTGATTAACTTAGAGAAAGGCACAAAACAAATAGTTAACCACCGAGACAAGCCCTGATGGCAGTCGGGAGACAACCACCAAGACAAGCCCTGATGGCAGTTGGGAGAAAACCACCAAGACAAGCCCTGATGGCAGTCGGGAGACAACCACCAAGACAAGCCCTGATGGCAGTCGGGAGACAACCACCAAGACAAGCCCTGATGGCAGTCGGGAGACAACCACCAAGACAAGCCCTGATGGCAGTCGGGAGACAACCACCGAGACAAGCCCTGACGGCAGTCGGGAGACAACCACCGAGACAAGTCCTGACGGCAGTCGAGAGACAACCACCGAGACAAGTCCTGACGGCAGTCGGGAGACAACCACCGAGACAAGTCCTGACGGCAGTCGGGAGACAACCACCAAGACAAGTCCTGACGGCAGTCGGGAGACAACCACCGAGACAAGCCCTGACGGCAGTCGGGAGACAACCACCGAGACAAGCCCTGACGGCAGTCGGGAGACAACCACCAAGACAAGCCCTGACGGCAGTCGGGAGACAACCACCAAGACAAGTCCTGACGGCAGTCGGGAGACAACCACCAAGACAAGTCCTGACGGCAGTCGGGAGACAACCACCAAGACAAGTCCTGACGGCAGTCGGGAGACAACCACCAAGACAAGTCCTGACGGCAGTCGGGAGACAACCACCAAGACAAGTCCTGATGGCAGTCGGGAGACAACCACCAAGACAAGCCCTGATGGCAGTTGGGAGACAACCACCAAGACAAGCCCTGATGGCAGTTGGGAGAAAACCACCAAGACAAGCCCTGACGGCAGTCGGGAGACAACCACCAAGACAAGCCCTGACGGCAGTCGGGAGACAACCACCAAGACAAGCCCTGATGGCAGTCGGGAGACAACCACCAAGACAAGTCCTGATGACAGTCGGGAGAAAACCACCAAGACAAGCCCTGATGGCAGTCGGGAGACAACCACCAAGACAAGCCCTGATGGCAGTCGGGAGACAACCACCAAGACAAGTCCTGATGGCAGTCCAGAGAAAACCACCAAGACAAGCCCTGATGGCAGTCCAGAGAAAAACACCAAGACAAGCCCTGATGGCAGTCGGGAGACAACCACCAAGACAAGCCCTGATGGCAGTCGGGAGACAACCACCAAGACAAGTCCTGATGACAGTCGGGAGAAAACCACCAAGACAAGCCCTGATGACAGTCGGGAGAAAACCACCAAGACAAGCCCTGATGGCAGTCGGGAGACAACCACCAAGACAAGCCCTGATGGCAGTCGGGAGACAACCACCAAGACAAGCCCTGATGGCAGTCCGGAGAAGATACATGTACACTTCAGATGTGAGGAAAGCTCACTATTCTTGCTGCAGACTAGTATTCCTCTCAGTCTCTAGCAGAAGCATACAGACACAGTTTCCCTTTGTTTTACTCTTTAGCCGCAGGCTACAGACAGTTCATCTTCACATTCTCTTTAGTAAACACTGTATCAACACAACGTGCCTGTTCTTTAACTTACTTGGCTGCAGACTTGAAATAGAAACCACTCTGCATTATGGGAAGTGGAACACACACACGCAAGAGGTCCTGAATGAGGCGGCAGGTAGCCTAGTGGTTAGCATTGAACTAGTAACCGAAAGGTTGCAAGTTCAAATCCCAGAGCTGACAAGGTAAAAAATCTGTTGTTTTGCCCCTGAACAAGGCAGTTAAACCCACTGTTCCCAGGCTGTCAAAATAAGAATTTGTTCTGAACTGACTTGCCTAGTTAGATAAAAGGTCAAATAAAATGAGAATATGGAAAATGTAGCATACTTGGGCAGGGGGGCTGCTGGGGTTGGTGTGGTGTTGGCCGTCGAGTTGATGTTCTGGATGTTATTGGTGGTTGGAGTTGGCGAAGATTCCTGGGCACGCGGGACCTTACCCATGCGATACCAGATCCCCATGTTGTTGAGCTCACTGGAACACAACCACAGCCTCTTTTAGCATCGTCATCCATTTCCTGCATACAGGACGGCTCAAAATGGTGCCTGTTCACCTCAATTCATAACCTGTTGAAGGAACTCAAATTGTGTGAAACCCCAATTTCCCTCCCATTTTTACAAGTAAACTAAACCCATTTCTTGGTGGCTGGCTTATTCAGAAAAACCCTAGTTCTACATCATCTGGCTCTATGATATCTAAAGGCAGGGCATGTTAATAACATTACAGCTGCTAACCCTATGAAGGTGTACTGCGGTGGGGCCTGCTTGGACCTGCCCAGGATTCTGATGTCACAGATGGCTGCCTCTGTGGAGTCCCGTGGGATGAACTTGATACACAGCCTCCTCTTCCGGAAGGCCTGCTCCTCTGTGTGTGGCCAGCAGACAGAGAGACAGACAAAGAGGAAGCAGGAGGGTGACAGACAAAGAGAAGAGAAAATACAGAGAAAAAGGGGAAAAGAGAAAGCAGAGAGAGAGGAGAGAAGAAAGAAAGAGGGAGAAAAGAGGAGAGAGTTAGAGGAGAGAGTGTCAGTGCACTGTAAAAGGTCTCTGATCATGTTACGGTCTATAAATAATAAAAACTAACCATGTCACCAGTATCCTATCTCCCAGAGTCCACAAAGTCTGACTCATAAAATCATCTGATTTGCTTTCACATTTGTAGGCAAATGTTGAAATAAAATCAGTCATGCTGTAACACTGACTGCTTTGATGGTTAGTCAGAGAGGCTTAGAAATAGACCCGGGAGGTAAAGAAGGAGAGCTTTACGATATGAGAGGAGAAGATCAGTGCTTACGTGTGTCCACCGTCTCCTGGATGGGAATAAAACCTACAGGCAGAGTGTCCTTGATGTCGATAAGCTTCATGTCCACCAGCACATTACCTAAATGACTCTGCAGAGACAGACAGCGAGAGACAGACAGCGAGAGACAGACAGCGAGAGACAGACAGCGAGAGACAGACAGCGAGAGACAGACAGCGAGAGAGAGAGAAACCACATCCACGTTAGCTAATGATTAGTCAACAGTTCATTCCAAAGCCTTGACAGTGGCAGCAGAATGTTTGTGTATGTGCAAGAAGTGTTAGCAGTGGATAAAAAAAAATGGGGATTCTTCCCTGACAGAGAAGACGTCTCCCTACCTCCATAGAGGGTTATAAATCACTAACGCCTGTGGTTCCGTTGCACACTTTGCGGACTAATTTCACAGTATCTGTTTTTGTCACAGACAATTACGCTGCGGGCCGTATTGATTGGCAGACAAAATAGCTTCTGTTGATGGCACGGTCACATCTGATCACACCTCAAACTGGCAGGAAACTAAACGGAAGTTAGTTTGGGCTTGATGGACAGACATGGGAGGGGGGGTTGGGTGGGGGGAGTAATTGTTTGCTATGTGGCTATTTATTTCAGACTTCAATTGTGTTTCTGTCAAGGATGAATATAATCAGTGTATTGGTTTCTACCTTCCCGGATGTGTATCAACTGACCTCATCAAGTTATCAGACCAAGTTGTATGTTACAGACCTATTCTTTTCACATCAACTCTACAGATCAAGTTCACATCCTGGAATTGTTCAAACTAGACTTACTTAAAAACAGACCGCACAAAGCAGCCGTCATCTCAAAAGCATCATACTGTAAGTATAACAGAAGAACGTCCGTACGAGCAGGGAATTCCTGATTTGATAACGGCACTATAGACCCTGTTGTTTAAACAATCCAGAGCAAAAGAGTCAATGATCAATCATTTCAGAATAACATCCCTGCGGTCCAAGGAGAACATCTTTTGTAACTCGGAGATGTTTGTTTGGGAAAGCCTTTGTCACCTACGCCCAAGGACCTCTGTCCAATGTTCTCCATGGAGTTGTGCTAAATAAACTAATGGTCAAACTGTTCTCATTTCTCTACCGACAGACTCTACGCCTAAATAAGGTCATCAGCGTCACAGTTCTCTACCGACAGGCTCTACGCCTAAATAAGGTCATCAGTGTCACAGTTCTCTACCAACAAACTCTACGCCTAAATAAGGTCATCAGTGTCACAGTTCTCTACCAACAGACTCTATGCCTAAATAAGGTCATCAGTGTCACAGTTCTCTACCAACAGACTCTATGCCTAAATAAGGTCATCAGCGTCACAGTTCTCTACCGACAGGCTCTACGCCTAAATAAGGTAATCAGTGTCACAGTTCTCTACCAACAAACTCTACGCCTAAATAAGGTCATCAGTGTCACAGTTCTCTACCAGCAGGCTCTACGCCTAAATAAGGTAATCAGTGTCACAGTTCTCTACCAGCAGGCTCTACGCCTAAATAAGGTCATCAGTGTCACAGTTCTCTACCAACAGGCTCTACGCCTAAATAAATTCATCAATATCACAGTTCCAGGATCCACCAGGGTAGATTTTGCCTTTGCTACTCGATCTGAAGTGAAGTTAGTTAGCCTATTACCCTAACCCACTGTATTACTCCATTCATTGACAGTGGATATACATTGGCTATACCATTTAAGAAGACAAACACTGTATTCACGACTAGTTTAGTCAGATATTTTCTACTGGGTTATTACCTAATTACTATTGGGCAAGTTTCCAAACATAGTAGTCCTGTATGGATCAGTTGATAGAGCATGACGCTTGCAATGCCAGGGTTGTGGGTTCAATACCCGGGGCCACCCGTATGAAAAATGTACGCACACATGGTTAAGTCGCTTTGGATAAAAGCTGCCTGGCATTTGTTATAGCACCTGGTAAAGCGCTATATATATATATAGAATTCTTAATTTTGGGGGGGCTAATGAGCCTAAGCGAAGAAACTGGTGACTCTTGCAGAATGTGTTTGTCAGGTAACATAAATTATGGCACAAAAAAAGCTGCCAGAAAACAAGGTGCTTCAGATGAGATATTTCGGTCTCTTTCCCATCACAGAGAGTGAGTCATGCATGGTGTTTGAGTTTCTGATTAGAGAGGCTTATTGTATTGTTGTGTTGAGAAAGAGGTTCCTCCTCCCTACAGTAATTATTTGAACATCAGGGCTCTCCAGAGGGTGGCACGGTATGCCCAACGCATCACCTGGGGCACACTACCTAGCCTCCAGGACACCTACAGCACCTGATGTCACAGGAAGGACAAAAAGATCATCAAGGACAACCACCACCCGAGCCACTGCCTGTTCACCCCGCTATCATCCAGAAGGCGAGGTCAGTACAGGTGCATCAAAGCTGGAATCGAGAAACAGCTTCTATCTCAAGGCCATCAGACTGTTAAACAGCGATCACTATTCAGCTAGCACCCGGCTACTCAGCCCTGCACCTTAGAGGCTGCTGCCCTATATGCATAGACATGGAATCACTGGTCACTTTAATAATGTTACTCAGCCCTGCACCTTAGAGGCTGCTGCCCTATATACATAGACATGGAATCACTGGCTACTTTAATTATGGAACACTAGTAACATTAATCATGTTTACGTACTGTTTTACTCATCTCATATGTATATACTGTATTCTATTCTACTGTATTCTAGTCAATGCCACTCCAACATTGCTCGTCCTAATATTTAAATATTTCTTAATTCCATTATTTTACTTTTAGATCTGTGTGAATTGTTAGATATTACTGCACCGTTGGAGCTAGGAACACAAGCATTTCGATACACTCGCACTAACATCTGCTAAATATGTGTATGTGACCAATAAAATGCGATTTGATTTAGTAGACAAACCATTCAGGAACACAGATTTTCATCACAGTGGCAGTGTGGTATCATTAATGTACTTCGACTTTAATCACTTACGTTTTCTTTAGAGAAGACCCTGGTGAAACAGAGGTAGCGCGTCACCTTGGATTTGAACAGGCCGTCTTTCCACAAGTCAGCGTCAAGGCCATCTGTTGTTTGGGAGACCTGTTGGTTGAGAGGGATAGACATTTAGAGGGGCGTCGCTAGTCAGTGTGGACCTATCAACATTGAGGGAGATAGTGATGAATCTGTTGATGGTCAGGTCAAGCTTGGAGACAGACAATAGCACTTTTCTACGTTCCAGACTGAAAAAGACACCTATTGTCAAAACACAACACTTGAAAAGACATGAACACAATACTAAAACAGTGACATTAAACTCATGTCAAAAAAAAAAATGGATTAAGTAAAACGGGAATTGAGGGATCCACCTCTCAGTAACCCCGAGGATATTTGAACCTGTGGGATATTGGGGTAGTTACACCACTACTCATGTAAGTAGTCTTCTGTATCCGGCCAAACCAGCAGTGTCTGTTAACTTGAGAGAGGAAAAAAAAAACTGCAGGATAAGCGACCCTCACGCAAAAGCAACACATTCTTGGGTTTCTCCGTGGCAACAGGAATTCTGTGGTCCACCAAGAATGGTTTGGAAGCCACTGGCCACCCCACCGATGTATAACCGAGTTAAGAGGAAAGTGTCTATACTTGGCTATCAGTGAGAATGTAGATTCCCTGTCAGACCAGAGGTCAGCAAAGCCTCTACCACAGAGAGATAAAAACCGTTGGTTGGGGAAGTGGGGGGGGGTGCTTAGCCATGAATGTAGAGATGGAATGGAGAGAGACAGTTATGGATGAAGTAATTGCTAAACCCAACTGGAAGGAGAAAGAGAGAAAGTGTCCAGGGTTTGAAGGTAGTGCGTAGATATAGAAAGTGTCCAGGGTTTGAAGGTAGTGCGTAGATAGAGAAAGTGTCCAGGGTTTGAAGGTAGTGCGTAGATATAGAAAGTGTCCAGGGTTTGAAGGTAGTGGGTGGATAGAGAAAGTGTCCAGGGTTTGAAGGTAGTGGGTGGATAGAGAAAGTGTCCAGGGTTTGAAGGTAGTGGGTGGATAGAGAAAGTGTCCAGGGTTTGAAGGTAGTGGGTGGATCGAGAAAGTGTCCAGGGTTTGAAGGTAGTGGGTGGATCGAGAAAGTGTCCGGGGTTTGAAGGTAGTGGGTGGATCGAGAAAGTGTCCGGGGTTTGAAGGTAGTGGGTGGATAGAGAAAGTGTCCGGGGTTTGAAGGTAGTGGGTGGATAGAGAAAGTGTCCAGGGTTTGAAGGTAGTGGGTGGATAGAGAAAGTGTCCAGGGTTTGAAGGTAGTGCGTGGATAGAGAAAGTGTCTGGGGTTTGAAGGTAGTGGGTAGATAGAGAAAGTGTCCAGGGTTTGAAGGTAGTGGGTAGATAGAGAAAGTGTCCAGGGTTTGAAGGTAGTGCGTAGATAGAGAAAGTGTCCAGGGTTTGAAGGTAGTGGGTGGATAGAGAAAGTGTCCAGGGTTTGAAGGTAGTGCGTAGATAGAGAAAGTGTCCAGGGTTTGAAGGTAGTGGGTGAATAGAGAAAGTGCCTGGGGTTTGAAGGTAGTGGGTGAATAGAGAAAGTGCCTGGGGTTTAGGAAACGTACAAGACATCTTTTCTTAGCCTCTTTTCCAGAGTCAGAGCACACCGCATCCTGTTGAGGGCCCATGGGAGAGATCCAGTGTAGGATTAAGGACAAGAGGTACACGTGACAAAGAAGTGGGGTCACGCCACCCTGACACGGACTGGGCACTAGTCTGGAGGGACGCCACCCTGTGTGTCTGTGTATATTTGGGGGGGGTGTTGATATGCTAAGCCGGCCCTCTGTTGTGCTGTATATGTAGCCTCTGTTCAGGGGTCATGGAAAGGTCATTGAGCAGTTTGGAATGAACACGCCTGAAGGAACATGGTGAACAAGTATGGTGTGTGTGCCCTTGAACAAATAGCCTGTGCTGCTAAAAAGTACGTTTGACGGGGGGGCAAACACGCCAATACAGAAATAACAAAATTCCTGTAGTCCTGATAATATAATCAGATAAAATTGTGGGCATTCAGAGGTTAAATCCAACCCTGAACAACTTCACTACTGTGTCAGAGTGTGGTGTTTGCAGAGCTGTAGCCGCAAACACTACGAGTGAAGTAGAGAATGTGCCAATCCCATTGTAGACCGGAGACGTTCAGAACTGTGACTGGATTGCAATAGACTAGCTGTACGCAAATTCATCCAGCTGCTTTCAAAAGAAGCTCGGCGGAAGTTGAAAACTCAATAAAAAGCCAACACGACTGGACTATCTAGGTTAGGAGTCCACACTAAAAGCGCTAGCCAAATGCCAGCTTACGAGACTAGTCAGATGTTAGTCAGATCTCTGCCCAGGTGTGGAGAGCCGGTAGGCCAAACGAAGCAAGACAACAATCACAATATTCTAAGAATGGATCAGAACGGACAACTGAGGAATATTTCAGGATAACTAATTTAATTCAAAGTGTGCTCTTCTCCATGTTTCTCAGTGCCTCTCAATATCTAGGCTACTGTATATCCTGTCACATGACAGGAATTTCTAGGCCTGCTATTTACTAAACCAGCGTATTTAGCTTAAGTATTTGTACTTACTTTGTCTATCTGAATATTTTCGAAAAATGTGGCAAAAATCAAAAATGTATTTTAAGTATGCATATTTTAAAAGTATCTTCAAATATGCTGAACAAAAACGCTACACGCAACAATTTCAAAGATTAGAGTTATGAGGAAATCAGTCAATTGAAATGAATGAATTAGGCCCTAATCTATGGATTTCACAAGACTGGAAATACAGCTATGCATCTGTTGGTCACAAACTGAAGGTCTCACAACGGCCTCAGGATCACGGCATGGTATTTCTGTGCATTAAAATTACCATTGATAAAATGCAATTGTGTTCGTTGTCCGTAGCTTATGCCTGCCAATATCATAAACCCACCACCACGGGGCACTCTGTTCACAACATTGACATCAGCAAACCACTCACCCACACGACGACATACACACGTGGTCTGTGGTTGTGAGGCCGGTTGGTGGTACTGCCAAATTATCTAAAACGACGTTGGTGGTTAAATGAACATTAGATTTTCTGGCAACAGCTCTGGTGGACGTCATCAGCTAGCATGCCAATTGCATGCGCCCTCAAAACTTGAGACATCTGTAGCAGTGTGACCAAACTGCACTTTTTAGAGTGGCCTTTTATTGTCCCCAGCACAAGGCGCACCTGTGTAGTGATCATGCTGTTTAATCAGCTTCTTGATATGCCACACCAGTCAGGTGGATAGATTATCTTGGCAAAGAAGAAATGCTCACTAACAAGAGCATAAACAAATTTGTGAACAACATTAATTTAACCTCATGTGACCAACACTTTATATTTTTGTTGTGTAATATAAAATAGGCCTATTTTAAACTATTTTCCAATTGCCTGCAAATAGTACTTTCTGAAAGTATTCATTACCCTTGACTTATTCCACATTGTTGTTACAGCCGGAATTCAAAATGGATTAAATAAATACATTCTCATCCATCTACACACAATACCCCATTATGACAGTGAAAACATGTATTTAATAAAATGTCAAAATGTTTTTTTACATAAGTATTCACACCCCTGAGTCAATACTTTGTAGAGTCACCTTAGGCTCACAGCTGTAATCCCTGCCATTCTGGGTAAGTCTCTAAGAGCTTTCCACACCCGGATTGTTATTTTCAAAATTCTTTACGCTCTGTCAAATTGATTGTTGATCATCGCTAGACAACCATTGCTTTGCCACATTTTTTGCAGTATTACTTTAGTGCCTTGTTGCAAATTGGATGCATATTTTGGAATATTTTTTATTCTGTACAGGCTTCCCTCTTTTCCACCTGTCATTTAGGTTCGTATTGTGGAGTAACTACAACATTGTTGATCCCTCAGTTCTCTCCTATCACAGCCATCAAACTCTGTAACTGTTTTAAAGTCACCATTGGCCTCATGGTGAAATCCCCGAGCGGTTTCCTTCCTCTATGGCAACTGAGTTAGGAAGGATGCCTGTATTTTTGTAGTGACTGGGTGTATTAATACACCACCCAAAGTGTAATGAATAACTTCACCATACTCAAAAGGAACATTTAATGTCTGCTTTTTATATTGATTTTATATAGCAATAGGTGGCCCTTCTTTGCGAGGCATTGGAAAACCTCCACGGTATTTGTGGTTGAATCTGTGTTAGAAATTCACATCTCGGGGCCTCACAAGTGGTGCAAGGCACTGCATTGCAGTGCTAGAGGCGTCATTACAGACCCGGGTTGTATCACAACCGGCCGTGATCAGGAATCCCATAGGCTGGTGCCCAATTGGCCCACCGTCATCCGGGTTAGGGCGGGTTTGGCCGGTAGGGCTTTACTTGATTGGCTCGTCGCGCTCTAGCAACTCCCTTGTGGTGGGTCTGGTGCCTGCAGGCTGACCTGGGTCATCAGTTGAACGGTGTTTCCTCTGACACATTGATACGGCTGGCTTCCGGGTTAAGCAGGCTAAGGTTAAGAAGCGTGGTTTGGCGGGTCATGTTTCCTCCGACACATTGATACGGCTGGCTTCCGGGTTAAGCAGGCTAAGGTTAAGTTTGGCGGGTCATGTTTCGGACGACGCATGACTCGACCTCGGGGTGGTAAAATAAAAATAAAACAATTATTCACAGCTCGACTGAGGAACCTTACAGATAATTAACTTATTCCACATTTTGTTGTGTTACAGCCTGAATTTAAAATGGATTAAATTGAGATGTCGTCACTGGCCTACACACAATACCCCATAATTTTTACAAATTAATTTAAAATCTGAAATGTCTTGAGTCAATAAGTATTCATACCCTTGTTATGGCACGCCTAAATAAGTCCAGAAGTAAAACCTTGCTTAACAAGTCACTTAATAAGATGTAAGGACTCACTCTGTGTGCAATAATAGATTTCTGCAAGATTTTTTTTAATGACTACCTCATCTCTGTATCCCACACATGCAATTATCTGTAAGGTTCCTCAGTCGAGCAGTGAATTTCAAACAAAAAGACCAGGGAGGTTTTCCAATGCCTCACAAAGGGCACCTATTTGTAGATAAAAAATGTATAGACACTGTACATCTCAAATACCCCCTAGAACCAAACAGACTTGGGTAAACAAAAATGTGTGGAAGATGTAAATATTTGTATTTGAAAATACTGTGTATTTGAGTATTTTTTTAAAATACATGCCAATACTTTCCAAGTATATTTCCAAATACATTCCAATATTTTAACAATAATATCCAAATACTTACTTAGAAATTGTCTTTAAAAGTAATAGAAATAGAATGAAGTATTTAAGTCTGTCAGGGACCAGACCAGCTCTCTCTGCTTACTTCAGATGTTAGTCCCCGAGAGGACGTACGATTATGATCAAATCAGCTTCCTGTGAACACATGTTAACATGTGTCGAGAAGCAATTTATGCCACATTCCCCTGGATTAAAAAGACATGATAACTACCTCTGCTGAAATGAGTAGTGAAGTCTTGTTCTTCCCAGTATTCCCATAGCTGCAAACATCAGAACAAAGTGTGGGAGAACTTCATCACTTTCTAGTATAAAACTACTTGGTGCCGTTACTCGCAGTTACATTTTACCGTGTCAATTGTGCAACCCCCCCCCATGTGCTACAGCACATAAGGAATAGGTGTTTGAATCCCAATGCTTCATTATCGCTTATACCAGCCCTTATGGAAATCTCAAGCAGCAGAGGACCAGGCTGAAAAGAACGGTTACTAGGGATGGGTTCACTGTGGCAGCTGGTAACGATGGCCAACAGCCAATCACAAGCTGTTAGAATCTTGGGGGATATTGGATCCCTGCGACACTCCTAGACTTGTGACATCAGGTCGTGGCTTTGCGCCATCTGCCCGCACACAGAACTGTGTCTCTTCTCCATGGCAATGAGTCAGCTGGTGCCTTTCCTTTGAGACGGTGAGAAGGAGAGCGTGACCATCAACGACAAGCCTGAGTCAATGACTACACTCAAGGAACGAGGCTGGAGAGCACTCAAGGAGTATAAGGAATGTTTGACAATGTTATTCAGAACAGAAACTAACTTGTCAATAGTTACAGAAGTGCAGAATGCTGAATTTCATAAAATGCCAATATGGAAATTTGTTTCCCCATTACCGGTTGCAAAAGCAGCAGCTACTCTTCCTGGGGTCCACACAAAACATGAAACATGACATAATACAGATAATTAATAGACAAGAACAGAACTACATACAACATTTTTTAAAGGCACACGTAGCCTACATATCAATGAATACACACAAACTATCCAGGTCAAATAGGGGAGAGGCACTGTGCCGTGAGGTGTTGCTTTATCTTGCTGTTTATCTGAGCAATATGAGATGGAACAGAGTTCCATGCAATAAGGGCTCTATATAATACTGTACGCTTTCTTTAATTTGTTCTGGATTTGGGGACTGTGAAAAGACCCCTGGTGGCATGTCTGGTGGGGTAAGTGTGTGTGTCAGAGCCATGTGTAAGTTGACTATGCAAACAATTCAGAATTTTCAACACATTAATGTTTCTTATAAAAAATAAGTGATGCAGTCAGTCTCTCCTCAACTCTTAGCCAAGAGAGACTGACAATGAAGAGCAAGATGTGCCGCTCTGTTCTGGACCAGCTGCAGCTTAACTAATGTCAGTCTTTCCTTGCAGCACTCGACCACATGACTGGACAATAATCAAGATAAGACAACACTAGAGCCTGCAAGACTTGCTTTTCGGAACGTGGTGTTAAAAAAGCTGAGCATCTCTTTAGTACCAACAGACTCCCCATCTTTACAACCATTGAATCTATATGTTTTGACCATGACAGTTTACAACCTAAGGTAACACCAAGTAATTTAGTCTCCTCAATTTGTTCAACAGCCACACCATTCACTACCATATTCAGCTGAGGTCTAGCACTTAAGGATTGATTTGTAACAAATACAATGCTATTAGATTTAGAGATGTTCAGGACCAGTTTATTACTGGCCACCCATTTCAAAACAGACCAAGTCTTTGTTAAGGGTTTCAGTGACTTCATTAACTGTGGTTGCTGATGCGTATACGGTTGCATCATCAGAAGACATGGACACACACAGAATAGAGGGCCTAGAGAGCTGCCCTGCGGTACTCCATACTTTACATGTTTGACATTAGAAAAGCTTCTATTACAAAAAAAAACTGAGTTCTATTGGATCGATAGCTCTGAATCCACGATATGGCAGAGGTTGAAAAGTCATACGTTTTTTTTTTCAACAGGTTATAGTCAATAATATCAAAGTCTGCACTGAAATCTAACAGTCAATTCTCTTATAAATTTCTCCATACCCAGGGAGAAGGAGATATCGATGTTGTTGGTGAAGGCAGGCATGCGATAGAGATGCCCTCCAGCCTACGCTAGTCCGGTGTTTGGTTTGAGCTTTGCTGAGTTCACAAACAAAACCCTGCTTTTCCAAGTTCCAGATGCACAGGGCTAGACCTTCTGCTGCCCATCCACCCTGCACTGCGAGCCTGTGTCCATGTAAACTTGCAACTGCAAATATCTCCAGTTCAATTTGGGCACACTACGAGTTAGGCCTAGGTCCTCTGGGTGCCAGCAGAAAGGATGAGGCACAGCCGAGAGGCTACTACTGTGTGGAGGCCTAGAGAACTTCAACAGGCTAACAAGATGGCCACCTTCTGAATCATAAACACAAGGCTGCAACGCTCAAGGAGATTCAAACTGCAGAATGTTGTTTCACATTCAAAAGTACAACTATGCCTAGGGGTAGGGATGTGCATCTTTCCCTTTCCAGATGATTCAATACGTATCTAGATACATGGGCTCCGATACAATACAGGAACCATACATTTTTAGTTTGAAACTGCATGCTGACACATGCACATTTGTGGCCTGCTGGAGGTCATTTTGCAGGGCTCTGGCAGTGCTCCTCCTTGCACAAAGGCAGAGGTCCTGCTGCTGGGTTGTTGCCCTCCTACGGCCTCCTCCACGTCTCCTGATGTACTGGCCTGTCTCCTGGTAGCGCCTCCATGCTCTGGACACTACGCTGACAGACACAGCAAACCTTCTTGCCACAGCTCGCATTGATGTGCCATCCTGGATGAGCTGCACTACCTGAGCCACTTGTGTGGGTTGTAGGCTCCGTCTCATGCTACCACTAGAGTGAAAGCACCGCCAGCATTCAAAAGTGACCAAAACATCAGCCAGGAAGCATAGGAACTGAGAAGTGGTCTGTGGTCACCACCTGCAGAATCACTCCTTTTTTGGGGGTGTCTTGCTAATTGCCTATAATTTCCACCTTTTGTCTATTCCATTTGCACAACAGCATGTGAAATTTATTGTCAATCAGTGTTGCTTCCTAAGTGGACAGTTTGATTTCAAAGAAGTGTGATTGACTTGGAGTTACATTGTGTTGTTTAGTGTTCCCTTTATTTTTGTGAACAGCGTACATTTGCATTGGTTAGGGATACGAAGCACTTGCATCTTAAACATTTGAAAAAAATCTGAATTTTTACATCCCTACCTACAGTTGAAGTCGGAAGTTTACATACACCTTAGCCAAATACATTTAAACTCAGTTTCACAATTCCTGACATTTAATCCTATTAAAAATTCCCTGTCTTAGGTCAATTAGGATCACCACTTTATTTTAAGAATGTGAAGTGTCAGAATAATAGTAGAGAGAATGATTTATTTCAGCTATTATTTCTTTCATCACATTCCCAGTGGGTCAAAAGTTCACATACACTCAATTAGTATTGCCTTTACATTTCTTAAATTGGGTCAAATGTTTTGGGTAGCCTTCCACAAGCTTCCTACAATAAGTTCGGTGAATTTTGGCCCATTCCTCCTGACAGAGCTGGTGTAACCGTGTAGCGGTATTAATTAGAGAAAGGTGAAGAAGATTTTGTTCGGGCGCCAGGCAGGTATTAACCCTGCCGAAAGGAAAATAGTAGAACAGCGAGAGTACCACTACCAGACCCACACACATCAACAGAAGAGACTGCCTAGAGTGTAGCCTGTTGACCAGATAGCCAGCGGAGAGAAAAAAGAATACACACCCTATAGATCCCACATCACATCAGTCCTTCCACAATTCTTGGTAACCCCACCAAACATACCTCATATAACAATAATGGCAGAGCAAATAAACAGCAACTTCATACAATAATGAATGAACCCAGTCATCACACAGAGGATTTGCAATAGTTTGTATTTTCTTCCTGTGAAGGAGTGCAGAGGGTATGAATGTGTGGTGTTCATATACACACTAGTCCAGTTCCAATGAAACTTCAATGTACTTAGGAAATAGAGTCGGTTTCAGTGTAAAGCACTGGAACATAGCGTGAAGAGAAAAAGAGAAAGAGAACAAGAGAGGGCTTAGCTGTGGTCTTGAGGGTGCAGGTATCCGGTCAGTCTGTCCGATGGTATGTTGGGTTGTAGTTGAACGCTTCGCAACAAATGTTGCTACTAATCCATTTGATCCATAACCATCGCGGTCCCAAATGAGAACAACCACGTCGTCGAGCGATCACACCGAGTATTGATTAAAAAAAACTATACAACCACATACGGTGAAGACAAACAAAAAAAACTCTGCAGCATAGCACACACAAACCAAACTGTCGCGCCAACAATAGCTTCTCTCCAATAGAGCTTAACGAGCTCTTTTATCTCCTCCTTCCTACTGCTCATGTGCTCTTAAAGTGGCAGCGCACTTAAGTGCAGGATTTCGCCACAACCGAGTCAGGTTTGTAGACCTCCTTGCTCACACAAGCTTTTTCAGTTCTGCCCACAGGTCAGGGCATTGTGATGGCCACTTCAATACCTTGACTTTGTTGTCCTTAAGCCATTTTGCCACAATTTTGGAAGTATGCTTGGGGTCATTGTCCATCTGGAAGACCCATTTGCGACCAAGATTTAAGTTCCTGACTGATGTCTTGCTTTAATATATCCACATAATTTCCCTTCCTTATGATGCCATCTATTTTGTGAAGTGCACCAGTCCCTCCTGCAGGAAAGCACCCCCACAACATGAAGCTGCCACCCCCGTGCTTCACGGTTGGGATGGTGTTCTTCGGCTTGCAAGCCTCCCCCTTCTTCCAAACATAACGATGGCCATTATGGCCAAATAGTTCTATTTTTGTTTCATCAGAGCAGAGGACACATTTCTCAAAAAAGTATGATCTTCGTCCCCCATGTGCAGTTTCAAACCGTAGTCTGGCTTTTTTATGGTGGTTTTGGAGCAGTGGCCTTTTCCTTGCTGAGCGGCCTTTCAGGTCATGTCAATAAAGGACTCGTTTTACTGTGGATATAGATACTTTTGTACCTGTTTCCACCAGCATCTCCACCAGCATCTGTTCTTTGATTTATTTGCACCTTTCGCACCAAAGTACATTCATCTCTAGGAGACAGAACGCGTCTCCTTCCTGAGCGGTATGACGGCTGCGTGGTCCCATGGTGTTTATACTTGCGTACTATTGTTTGTACAGATGAACGTGGTACCTTCAGGCGTTTGGAAATTTCTCCCAAGGATGAACCAGACTTGTGGAGGTCCACATTTTTTTTTCTGAGGTCTTGGCTGATTTCTTTTGATTTTCCCATGATGTCAAGCAGGCACTGAGTTTGAAGGTAGGCCTTGAAATACATCCACAGGTACACCTCCAATTGACTCAAATGATGTCAATTAGCCTATCAGAAGCTAATGACATAATTTTCTGGAATTTTCCAAGCTGTTTAAAGGCACAGTCAATTTAAGGTATGTGAACTTCTGACCCACTGGAACTGTGGTGAAATTATAAGTGAAATAATCTGTCTATAAACAATTGTTGGAAAAATTACTTGTGTCATGCACAAAGTACATGTCCTAACCAACTTGCCAAAACTATAGTTTGTTAACAAGAAATTTGTGGAGTGGTTGAAAAACGAGTTTTAATGACTCCAACCTAAGTGTATGTAATCTTCCGACTTCAACTGTATAAGCCTACATCAGTGTAAGAATCAACGCAATAAATGTGTGATTAACATCACATGCCAACATCAATAATAGCTTGTGTGGCTAATCCTTCATCAAACAGGATGATTTTATATTTTTTAAATTAACACATCTTTCCTGAGTCCTGCACCTCCTTGATGTACTCACCACATCATAGCCAGTAGGCGCTCTGTTTCGCGAGGCCACCACCCCAACGCCAGTGATGGGGTCCATGGGCAACTCCGGCAGTGCGTCTGAAAGTTCCCGAACCTCAGGCATCATGGGAGAGTTCTGAGGAAGGAAGAAACACAGCTAGGTTTCAGTGCCTCTAGAAACGTCTGATTGGGTTGAAAAGGTCAAGCGAAAAACAGGTCTAATGTGAAAAAGTTGCCCCTAAGCACAGATCTATGGTTATGGACCCAGTGCAAGTGACTGGTAGCAAGACACACTGTCTGTGGTTAAAGATTATAGCAGGGGGTCTCCAACCTTTTCTAGCATGAGGGCCACTTGAAAAATTATGAAACATGCCGCGAGCTACTCATAAAATGTTTCCCGAGATTTTAAATAGGCAGTTTTTGTATTTTCCAGAATTTCCTACACTTGTTTGTTTTTTGTTTACTCTCAATTTTACAATTATTCTACGAGAACTAAAATGTGATGTCCATATCAATAGTTAAATCACATCCAAAGACAATTTTTGAATATAAATAAATAAATTTCTTGTAAACAAGGTTTTGTGAATCTGGACCCAGGAAGCTGAAACAGAGTCAGTGTGAGAGAAAGCTACCTGCCATTACCATTATGAAGATCAACCCCAGAACAAATTACCAAGAGGGAAGTTCATAAAACTAAACCAAAATAGCCTACTTTTGGAGTGTTGAACCAGCAGGTTGATAGAACGATGATCCCATCTCACATTAAGGGGATTGGATTTAGCCTACTGTTAGACCAGGCAGTGACTCATTATACAGGCTCGTCAGAAAGTGTTTACACCCTTATTGACTTATTCCACATGTTGTTATCTTACAGCCTGATTGGATTAAAATTGATTTTTGTTTGTCACCCATCTACACACAATACCCCATAATGACAAAGGGAACATATTTAGATTCACGTTTGGCAGCAATAGATTGTACAATATTTACCCATTATTCTTTTCAAAATTCTTCAAGCTCTGTCAAAATTGATTGTTGATCATTGCTAGACAACCATTTTCAGGTATTGACATATATTTTCAAGCAGATTTAAGTCAAAACTGTAACGGAGACACTCAGGAACATTCACTGTCTTCTTGGTAAGCAACTCCACTGTAGATTTGGCCTTATGTTTTAGGTTATTGTACTGCTGAAAGGTGAATTCATCTCCCAGTGTCTAGTGGAAAGCAGTCTGAACCAGGTTTTCCTCTAGGATGTAGCCTGTGTTAAGCTCTATTACATTTATTTTTTATCCTGAAAAACTCCCCAGTTCTTAACAAGTAAAAGCATACCCATAACAGGATGCAGCCACCACGATGCTTGAAAATATGGAGAGTGGTACTCAGTAATGTGTTGTATTTGCCCGAAAGATAACACTTTGTATTCAAGACAAAAAGTGAATTGCTTTGCCACAATTTCTGCAGTATTAGTGCCTTGTTGCAAACAGGATGGATGTTTTGGAATATTTTTATCCTGTATAAGTTTCCTTCTTTTCACTCTGTCAATTAGGTTAGTATTGTGGTTTAACTAATGTTGTTGATCCATCCTAATTGTTTTCCTATCAGCCATTAAACTCAGTAACTGTTTTAAAGTCACCATTGGCCTCACGGTGAATTACTGGAGCGGTTTCCTTCATCTCCGGCAACTGAGTTAGGATGGACGCCTGTATATTTGTAGTGACTGGGTGTTTTAAAACACTATCCAACATGTAATTAACTTCACCATGCTCAAAGGGATATTCAATGTCAGATTTTTTACCCATCTTCCAATAGGTGCCCTTCTTTGCGAGGCATTGGAAAACCTCCTTGGTCTTTGTCGTTGAATCTGTGTTTGAAATTCACTGTTCGACCTTACAGATAATTATATGTGTGGGGTACAAAGATGAGGTAGTCAAAATCATGTATAACACTTATTGGCATGCAACTTATATCACTTGGTAAGCACATTTTTACTCAACTTATTTAGGCTTGCCATAACAAAAAGGGATTGAATACTTATTGACTCAAGACATCAAAGGCTATTAATTTCTAATTAATTTGTACACATTTTTTTTTTTAACTATACTTTGACGTTATGGGGGTATTGTGTGTAGGCCAGCCAGTGACAAATCTAAAATGTAATCAATTTTAAATTCAGCCTGTAAAACAACAAAATGTAGAAAAAGTCAATGGGTGTGCTGTGTATACTTTCTGAAGTTACTGTATGAGCATTTTGAAATGGTAAAAACTACTACAACAAATATTTGGATCCCACTATTCTCTCCGCTTCTCCTCAATTCAGCAGACTGCAGAAGACAGGTTTCAAACCAAGATAAATTTGATCCAGAAATCATATTAATCTTTGGTCTCAACAGTCCGCACTGACAAATAGATCACCGAGGCCCTTCTGCGCCCTTCCTCTGTGCAGACCACAGAATCCCACAGCCTCATTCCTAATCTGACTTCATACAACAAAACAAAGCTTCACGACAGCACCTCAGAAACAATGAATAGAACAATAAATCCCCTTGTTCCAGACAGGCACCTAAAGCCACTAGAGCCTAACAGCACCTGGACATGTTCCAACAACATCTCACCAGTTGCAGACACAACAGTGCCAACAAATATGAGTAGGAGGGGACAGGATACTAGTTTTGACCTTATGAGCAGAGAAGAGCTCAGTTTCACAGAGGATGTGGACTGATTATGCCCATTTACCAATGCCTAATAGACAAGACCAGCAGGATTTCACTGATGTCTACCTGAAAGCAAACTTGATCAAATGCTAGTTAACAAACAAGACAAAATGTTAGTCTACATGGATTGTTGGAGAAACAACATTGGTCATGACATGTATTAAGGAAAAGCTGATTCCAATGCTCCGGACAGAAATTACTCAGAGGTAAAAAAAAGGGTAACCTGGCCTCCTTAATAACAAACAGAATCAGATTGCAATCTCTAATTCTGCAAAGCATTTACAAAGCAAAGAACACTGCCTCGAACAGCGCAGCAAAGAACAAGTTCCAGTGATGCACAGATAGGACATGGAATGGAGGATCTGAGTCTGGCTGTGACGGTTTCAACGTTAAAAAGTTGAATCTCTCCCCACATTGAAAACACAGTGCCGTTATCACACAACTACCACTAACAGGCAGGGCTCTAAAGTGAGACAAAATATGGTTCCTGAGCGACCAGGAGATTTATTTTGGGAGCACTGACACCCATAAGCACTCCCATTTAGTTGCATCGGATGTCCTGCATTTCAATGGAGACGTACACAACCCGAGTGGAAACGCAACAGCGGTTGAAGGCTGCGTACTTACATTTTGTTCTTTTCATCTTCAGTCCAGCCAGAGCACATTGAAGAACAGGTACTTACCACAGAATAAGAAAAAAAATGTGGTTTTCGGTGATGGCTTTATGGGATAGCTAGCAACTTGTAAACAGTTACCCATTCCTATACGAGTACTAGTGTATTTTAATAGTAATGTAAAAAATAATACACATTGGCTGTTCAGCCAATTATATTGACCGTTGTCTCCCGTTTAAGTTTATTGTGATGGTAATGACGTTTTTTTAAATTATAATTATTAGGTGGCGGTCGCTAGCTACAATGGTATCTTCAACCTAGCCAAACTTTAACGTAATGAAATACGTCACAATGTAAACGTGCATAACAGTCCGACTACACCGCTCACGTCGTGTGCGCGTTGCAAAATAAATGTAGAAATCTATATTATTCAATTATTGCACAGACACTGCTTGCGCGCGCCAACAAGCGTTTGCGTTGCCAAGGGCTAAAATAGAAGTCAGTTCTATTTCTGACGCAGATCGCGTTGCAAGTCCTGCCTCTCCCATCTCCTCATTGGTTTATAGAAACAGGTACCCACGTGCCATCTCCTCATTGGTTATACCCACGTGGGTGACTGAAAGACGAACGAGGTCGGTGGCGGTAATGCACCTAATTTATGAAAGTTGCCAATCGCAATATAAAGTCAAGGGAAGAAAAAGCCTAGAAGGAGGTGAGATGACTAAAAACGATTCTGGTGACCGTTTTATGTGTGGATTAATTGTCGGAGTAGAGGACCTTGTGCATTTCAGGTAAAATAACAACTCAATGTTTATATCCCAGGACAATTGAGCTAGCAGCAGCAAGCTAGCTAAATAGGACAAATTAGCTAGCAAGTGCTAAATTGCCATAAAGTTCATGCTTTTTGACCTGTCCACAAATTAATGTAATTGGTTCAGAGTTTGTTTATGATATTTTAACCTGCGTGTCGTGATTGCATTTGGTGTGGGGGGGGGGCAAAATAAATATGCACGTTGCGCACGCACGCAGTCAGTTTGGGTTCTGTGTCAGGCTTCACTGTACGGTTGTTTCCGAGCGCCCTAGATAAACAAGCAAGTGCAGATTCGTTAGCGCCATGTTCACACCATACTCTACAGCGAAAAACGGCTTGCTTTTAGCCCAACCAGCTCAAAAGATCTGACCCACATTACCTTCGTAACATTATCTTCCTATAGCCGTAGCGGATAACCAGGAACGCATTTAACATTCATAAACAATGTTATGGGCCGTTCTAAAAATCAAACTGTATTTGTCACATGCGCCGAATCCAACAGGTGTAGTAGACCTTACAGTGAAATGCGTACTTACAAGCCCTCAACCAACAATGCAGTTTTAAGGAAGGCTACTCGTGCATCGACTTTGCTAACCATTTATTTGAACTTTGTCAGTCACGTTACCTCATTGGCTAGCTAGCTAACAACCTGGGAACTTTAGCAGTGTATCCAAACATCTGGTGGTGTAACGGATGTGAAATGACTAGCTAGTTAGCGGGTACGCGCTAGTAGCGTTTCAATCAGTTACGTCACTTGCTCTGAAACCTAGATGTAGTGTTGCCCCTTGCTCTGCAAGGGCCGTGGCCTTTGTGGAGCGATGGGTTACGATGCTTCGTGGGTGACTGTTGTTGATGTGTGCAGAGGGTCCCTGGTTCGCGCACGTGTCGTGGCGAGCGGACGGTTTAAAGTTATACTGTTACAGTGGCACAGGGAGAAGGGAAAGGGGATATCTTCTTCAGGAGGTCAATGATCATAGCGATGAATGAATGACTGATTTCTTGCATGTCATCACTCAAACGTTACGCTTTTAAAAAAGGGACAGTGTTCAATTTTCAACGACCTGCATCGCAATAGGAGAAGTGCTTTTATACAATGTCGAAACCTAAAATTACATTTCAATGACAGATATTCGTGTCGACATTGTAGCTTTTATAGTAAACTAATATATTTTTTGTGAGTTTAATCTTGGTTGGCAGGCTTTTATAGTAAACTAATATTTTTTAAGTGTTACATATTCGTTTTTGGGGCACAACACGTGCTTTAAAAGTAGCCTAGATCGAATTCATATAGGCTGCATCTCAATCAATTAAAAAATATATTTTCTGTTTCTCCTAGATTTCATGTGGTTTCCATAACTTTAAGTTAGAAACATCATTGCTCCCAATATTTATTTTTCATTTAAATCCCTGCGAACAGGTTCCGATCATCATCATCGTAAAGGGAAAAAATGTCAACAAATAGGTCTATCTAACGCAACAACACTGTAACGTTAGTAAGAGGGGATATGCATCTTTCTAGTTATCTGCCATGGATATAAAGTCCTGTGTGTGCATCGTGGTTAACAGTTGGGGGGAGGGAATACGCTGATTACAGAAATCATTGCAGTTGATATGCAGCCAATGTCAATGGCCTTTGTGAGTTGAGGTAATTTGCTGTATGTGCCATTTGAGCTGCGACTCGCGCTACTGAAACAAGTGTTGTCTTCCGCATCAATATCACTGTGCACCGTTTACTCGCTTTTCAACAGGTTGTTATTAGCCTTAATAAAATGGGAGTTGAGACAAAAACTGCATTAGAAAGCAAAAATTCTTCCCCTTTTAAAATCAGTAGATACCCAAATTTGGGGGTTTCTTTTGTCCTGTGTTTGATTTGTGAGTTTAATCTTGGTGGGCAGTCTTTTGTTAAACATGAAACAAAGTAGGCTCCTTGACAAATGAAAACAGTATTTTCCTTCAAAACATTTTTGCTGCAGATTTCAGTCTGGAACCTGTCTAGGTTAAGGGGCAGGGGGTCGGGGGTTGTCACCTATACTAAAAATGTCACACTAGAGCAGTTTGCAAAAAAAAGCCTAAAATATTCCAAAACTGCAGCTCTTAGTTGGAAAACATATTTCCCTACTTTTATAAGCCAGTTATAAAGCTGTGGTGATTTGGTAGAAATGTAGCTCGTCTACAGTTTTGTTTGTGTATCCCGTCATTTCTGTAGACCCAATGGGAGATTGGGTGCGCAGCACGTGGGTGTCTGTAGAGGGAGCGGTTAGATCCAAACTGACTGAGAAACCTAACGGTGGGAAAAGAGAATGTAGGGAGAAGAACTGTGATTACTTGGCTAGGTTTATTTTATGTCAGTTATCAAAGCAGTTTCCAGATGCACAAGCCTACTGTATGACTGTGGTATTACTTCTCCCCCCCCCCCAATAGGATCTCACGGATTTTATTTATGTTGGCTTTCCCCCTTTGTCCTCTCTTTTTAAGTGGGCTGAATATCAAGACTTGGGGGGACATCAAAACATAGCAGCATATTAATGAGAGCTGAACTCTTTGGGCTTTGCACAGAGCAGGCAACACTCTGGAGGCTACCTAGGCAACCAGGCCCTCCCGCCTGGCATCTCCTTGGCTACCCGGCTCCCTTGCCAAAACAACTGACATAAAAGGGGCTGTGTCAACTCAGTGAGGTAAACAGAAGCAGTTTGAGGCAAAGGGAACGACTGATGTGAAATGTATACCACAGGTTTAGGAGGAGACAGAACCCCCCCCCCCCCCAAGTCACTGGAGTTGAAGCAGATGATGGTGACAGGCTAGAGTCAGAGCAACCTGACAAGTGACTTGGTGTCAGGCACCTGACAGTGATACAGATATATAGGCCTACTGTACAACCAGTTAACTCACTCATTCACAGAACCAGGAGAAGCCGGACACCATAGTCGTACACACAATCATGTGCCTAAACGGTGAGAACAAATGCATAGTGCCTGGTATAGCATGTAGGAATCCAGCATTTGTCAACAGCAGAGGTTAGGTGGGTCGCTGGGCTAGCCAAGAAGCGCAAATGCACAACTCACCCATACATGCACAAGCAGGGTGGTCCGGCTAGGGTCGCCACACATTACACTGTTGTTCACTATGTACATACCACTCACATACGTGGCTGCTAATGGGGCGAAGCAGGCCCACACCGAGCAGAGTCCTATCTGAATTCCTCTTGTGAAAAAAGACATTGCTAAGGAGACAGGGAGGAACACGACTGCCAAGATTGCAGAGACCATCCAGGCGCTGTATCGCTGCTTACAGTAACATGAGCTGAACAGCAAGTGAACACACTTGACTCACACACAGACACACTGACAGAGAGCCTGGAATGTGTCATTAACAGGCCTTGATAAGTTTGAGGGCAAGGACAGTTAAAACAGAGTAGGCAGCAAGTTAAGTAGTCAGCTTGCATTAAGCTAACTTTGGTCCTCACACGAAGAAAACAAAACAGCCTACATACCCTAATATAGTAGGACTTTCCCCAACAATTGGCTTCCTTGCCCCCTTTTCTGAAGAGAAACTCAAACAAACAATTTAAGTGTTAAGTCAACTGCTTGAGCAAATGTAGTAAAAGGAAACTACCCAAATGTTATGCTCCCACAGCAGGTACGTGAAATCATGGGTCACTTCCTCAAGAACCAGTTCCTCATTTAGCTCAAAGCAGGTATGTGAAATCATGGGTCACTTCCTAAATACACAGGTCCTCATTTAGCTCAAAGCAGGTATGTGAATTCATGGGTCACTTCCTCAAGAACCAGGTCCTCATTTAGCTTCCCTCCTCTCTCATCTTACTGAAATTAACATAAAGAAAACTACCGCACGCAAGATGGAAGGGGTGGCATACCAAAATGTCTCGGCATTCCAAACGAAAAGGCCTAGGCTACCAACACATCTTAATTGAAGCTAGTGGCTACTTTGTTTAAAATCTGTATATTGAAGTCTTTCAATTTGTAACTCATATTTGACCCATTTGTAATCCCAGACAATGACAGACCAGACGCACAACTTCCTCTCTTCATGTAAGAATCATGTCTGAGGCTAAATCCAATGAATTGCTGAACAAGTGTCAGCTAAAATTAGCAAGGTCCATCATCAGATTTTAATTACTTTTCTGCACAGAGATGGTTCTCAAGCATTTAGCCTTGCCTACCTCATGTAGGACAAGTTAACATGCACACCCCAGTAAAGATGATCAAACGACGATCAAACCTTTCAAGCCAACAAATCCAGCAACAACATCCCAGATCAAATTAATATAGTAAGAAAGTTACAGTAACTTACTACTACCTACAGTATGTAACTAGGCCTTATGTATGCCTTGGCATTGGCAGAGCACCAAGCACTGACTACAGAAACCAGACCAAAAACGAATTTACCAGCTATCCCTGCATTTTGCGAATTTAATGACTCCAATTTGGCTATTACATTTTAATGCTTACAAAACTGTTTACAAAATGTGACAATCACATTCAATAGGCCTTGATAGGAAGAAGTATGCATTTCTGTTTTAAAGTTAGGTGGCTGATACAAAGAGTTTGAGACTAAACTACAATTATACTTAGCTGTAGACTCACGTTACTCAGAGTAAATGCCTGCGTCTCTTGGCTGTTTACTATTTTACCCGAGGCCTCTAAACAATATTCTGAGTGACCGAATGTCATGCAAAGGAATACCATTATAGCTAATCTATTTACACTTTCTTGCCAAAAAATGGGCACAAGATTGCAGAATACCTTGGTTGGTGTGCATGAGAGTAAATATCTCCATTGGGTGTAGCCAGCACAATTTCCTTGGATAAAAAACAAATGTTGTATGACTGAATGCACTGTGTAGGAAACTAGCTAAATAAATGGCCTGCTGTGTTGACTGGGACCTAGCCTACCTACAAACCTAGCTAGCTTCCTCCAACTAAATAGTTAGTTCATTAGCTAGGTAACGTTAGTAAATATACGGCTGTAGAAAGACATACACTGCTAACTAGCAGCTAAATTACTCTTTGGTTTACCGTTGGTAAGAGAATGCTAGCTAGCTGATTATGTGAGTCCTTGACATTGCCACATAGCTAACGTTAGCAAAACATCGGCAGGCAGCTAACGAACACAGCCAGTGCTCTGGCATGCTAGCTAGCTACAAAGCTAACGTTTCATTCATATTTCTAATTTTACTAGGTAACTAAAGTCGATTAAATAACAAAACGGCTTGCCATATTATGGTAACAGTAGAACTGTCAATTAAGTTAGTAAACAAAGCTAGCAAGCTAACGAACGTTACCATCTTTCGTTCCAAAAGAAATACAACGAATTCTTGCTAGTTAGCATGCACCATCAATAGCTAGTTACGTTAGCAGGTTAATTATGCAAAGCAAATTAGCAACAACAATACAATCCATATCTATTACTCCAAATATGTCATAATCTCGTTAAATCTCGTATAGACTTAACTGTTACTCGCGGCACAGTGTCCCTCCTTTTCAGACAAAAGCAGCTTTTCATGACCACAGAAGCAGCAGGGGCTAGTAGTAATATTACAAGCCGCGGTCTCGTTTGAGGCCACCGCGGAGAGAGACGCGACAGGGGCGAGATGCAATCTTCGCACATAGGAAAGCAGATGCTAGCTAGTTAGGTAGCTAAGCTAACTAGCTAGTTTGCAAGCTAACTAATCGATTTCTTACCCAGTGAGGCCAACAATTCAGATTTTTTTTTTAACAATCTTGGTTTAGACTTTATCTTCTTTTCCTCTTCTCCCCTTTTTCGGAATTACAGCCGCAAGAAATGCATCCTTTCTGGGATGTTAGCTAATCCCCAACGAGTTGATTTACTGAGCATTTAGGTGACTGAGATTATAGCTAGCGGATTCTAATAGCTGCCATTTGTGGACATTGCAGTGAGAGAATGAGGGAGTGTACCAAGGCAGAACTGATACGGTAATACCCACCTCCCTGCTCATGTTTGTTTTGTTTTGTGACGGACATATCAACAGTGCATGTAGTTAAGAACTATAAATGAGCCGGCTATGAATTCTTTGCTTCTGGTGAAAAATGCACCATCATATTGTTTTACTTTTAATTTCAAAATCAAATCAAATGTATTTATGAAGCCCTTCTTACATCAGCTGATGTCTCAAAGTGCTGTACAGAAACCCAGCCTAAAACCCCGAACAGCAAGCATTGCAGGTGTAGAAGCACGGTGGCTAGGAAAAACTCCCTAGAAAGGCCAGAACCTAGGAAGAAACCTAGAAAGGAACCAGGCTCTTCTGGCTGTGCTGGGTGGAGATTATAACAGAACATGGCCAAGATGTTCAAATGTTCATAAATGACCAGCAGGGTCAAAAAATAATAATCACAGTGGTTGTCGAGGGCGCAACAGGTCAGCACCTCAGGAGTAAATGTCAATTGGCTTTTCATAGCCGATCATTCAGAGTATCTCTACCGCTCCTGCTGTCCCTAGAGAGTTGAAAACAGCAGGTCTGGGACAGGTAGCACGTCCGGTGAACAGGTCAGGGTTCCATAGCCGCAGGCAGAACAGTTGAAACTGGAGCAGCAGCACGGCCAGGTGGACTGGGGACAGCAAGGAGTCATCAGGCAAGGTAGTCCTGAGGCATGGTCCTATGGCTCAGGTCCTCCGAGAGAGAGAAAGAAAGAGAATTAGAGAGAGCATACTTAAATTCACACAGGACACCGGATAAGACAGGAGAAATACTCTAGATATAACAGACTGACCCAAGCCCCCCAACACATAAACTACTGCAGCATAAATACTGGAGGCTGAGACAGGAGCGGTCAGGAGACACTGTGGCCCCATCCGAAGAAACCCCCGGACAGGGCCAAACAGGAAGGATATAACCCCACCCACTCTGCCAAAGCACAGCCCCCACACCACTAGAGGGATATCTTCAACCACCAATTTACCATCTTGAGAAAAGACAGAGTTTAGCCCACAAAGATCTCCGCTACGGCACAACCCAAGGGGGGGCGCCAACTCGGACAGGAAGATCACATCAGTGACTCAACCCACTCAAGTGACGCACCCCTCCTAGGGACGGCATGGAAGAGCACCAGTAAGCCAGTGACTCAGCCCCTGTAATAGGGTTATAGGCAGAGAATCCCAGTGGAGAGAGGGGAACCAGCCAGGCAGAGACAGCAAGGGTGGTTCGTTGCTCCAGTGCCTTTGCATTCACCTTCACACTCCTGGGCCAGACTACACTCAATCATAGGACCTACTGAAGAGATGAGTCCTAATAATTTCCTTCCCCATTATTAGTTTATGTGCATATTCCGCTACAATCTGAGTTAGACCTAGCCTTTGATCATGACTCAGTGCCATCCATCTGTTTTGCCCCATAGTTGCACGTGTCGGTTGTTGCTAAACAACCAACCTGTCTATAAAAGGCAGTGTGGCGTGACATACTGTCTTTTCTTCACTCATGTTTATGTTTTACATTAAAAGATTACTTTTTAAAAAACATGTTTTTTTTGTTTTGCGTTCTACCCTTCGGCCTAAGGTGTTTTCATCATCACATGCTAACCAGCCCTTAATCATAGCAACATTGCCTCCCCACTCTTCACAGGAAAGTCTTGAGTTGAATACACCTTGCCCGGTTAGGGCGTTGAGTGCCTATCTTGCTGCAACAAGAACTGTTTGTCAAACAGAACCGCTTTCATGGGGATAACATCAAAAGGGTGCGCTGTCTCGAAGCAGAGACTGGCACTGTGGATTACCAACGCAGTGTCAAAATCAATACACTACAGCAGGTAGAGCAACTCCACATGGCATGGTAGCACACTCCACCAGGGGTATGGCCACTTCATGGGCCTCATTCAGAGGGGCCTCCCCTGGACTCTAGCTGTGCTGCTGCAAGTTGGGCAACACCCATGACTTTCATGAGGTACTACAGACTCAATGTTATGTTCCCACCATCAGTGGGATCTGTGGTTCTGGCACACTCTCTCAACTCAGATAAGTGAGCGTACCGTGAACCTTGTACTTACTTATCAACCATCAGTGAGATGGATGTTCTATACAAAGGCTTTCCACTCTTGGTGCTGTTGCACCTCGTGTTGTAAGTTTTAGCTTTCAGCTTGCCGTGTGTATACGGTTGTATACCACAGTTGAAATGTTGTGTTCATTTTGTGTTACTCTCTTGGGGTAATTATATTCTGTTGCATCCTGTGGTGGATACAAGGACATCCCAGGGACTCATCTGGACTCATTTAAAATGGTGAGTTATCCCACTCTGTTGTCCGAACGACCTCTTTCATACAGCCTCTCATTGGTCGTTTGGTTACAAGAACGAAAGAGAACGTTGGGTTACGGATGTAACCTCAGTTCTCTGAGAAGAGTAACAAGTCGCCAAGCTTTCATGTTGTACTTCCACCTCCGTGGGGTTTCGAGTGAAGTAATAGACAGTAATGGCACGCCACACAGCCTTTTATAGTGACAGGTCACATGGGTACAGTAAGAGGGTGGCGTGACTGTCAACAACTTTGATATTAAGCATCTCAATCACATCTTGTGAAGGGGAAGGAGTTCCCATAGGTTGTTTGGCGACCCATTAGAACCAAACCCAACGTTTTGTCATGAACCACGGCGCTCGATCTGAACGTTAACATGCATCACCTGTGGTACGGTTTTGGAAGCATAACTTTTCTTTCATATCAGTGAGAAAGGCCAAAAAGATAATCAAGGACATCAACCACCCGAGCCACTGCCTGTTCACCCCGCTATCATCCAGAAGGCGAGGTCAGTACAGGTACATCAAAGCTGGGACCGAGAGACTGGAAAAACAGCTTTTATCTCAAGGGCATCAGACTGTTAAATAGCCAACTATTCAGCTAGCACCCGGTTACTCAGCCCTGCACCTTAGAGGCTGCTGCCTTATAGACATAGACACGGATTCACTGGCCACTTTAATTATGGAACACTAGTCACTTTAATATTGTTCACATACTGCTTTACTCATCTCATATGTATATACTGTATTCTATTCTACTGTATTCTAGTCAATGCCACTCCGACATTGCTCGTCCTAATATTTATATATTTCTTAATTACATTATTTTACTGTAGATGTTGCACTGTTGGAGCTAGGAACACAAGCATTTCGCTACACCCGCAAAAACATCTGCTAAATATGTGTATGTGACCAATAACATTTGATTTGGTTCATAGGTTTAGGGTTCCCACATGGCCATATTGTCATCTTACAACACTTGTTTACGTAAAAGACAGAAGGGACTACCTGTGCTAATTAGCTATCTGCGTCTCCGAACACCTGTGTGTAAATGGAAGATTCACATCACAAATGTTTTATCACTGAAAAATACTGTTGCCTGCAACTACTACTACTTATCAAAGTATTAATGCAACATTTAAAGTGTTGGTCCCATGTTTCATGAGCTGTAATGAAATATACCAGAAAATGTTCCATATTCACAAAAAAATTATTTCTCTAAAATGTTGTGCACAAATTTGTTTACATCCCTGTTTGTGAGCATTTCTTCTTTGCCAAGATAATCCATCCACCTGACAGGTGTGGCATATCAAGAAGCTGATTAAACAGCATGGTCATTACACAGGTGCACCTTGTGCTGGGGACAATAAAAGTCCACTTTAAAACGTGCAGTTTTGTCTCACGACACAATGCCACAGATGTCTCAAGTTGAGGGAGCGTGCAATTGGCATGCTTACTGCAGGATTGTCTACCAGAGCTTGTGCCAGAGAATTTAATGTTCATTTCTCTACCATAAGCTGACTCCATTGTCATTTTAGAGAATTTGACAGTATATCCAACAGGCCTCCCAAACGCAGACCACCTGTAACCACGCCAGCCCAGGACCTCCACATCTGGCTTCTTCACCTGCGGGATCATCTAAGGAGGGGTGCTAAAGAGTATTTCTGTCTTTAATAAAGCCCTTTTGTGGCTTTATTAATTCTGATTGGCTGGGCCTGGCTCCCTAGTGGTTGGGCCTGGTTGCCAAGTGGGTGGGCCTATGCCCTCTCAGGCCCACCCATGACTGCACCCTTAACCAGTCATGTGAAATCCATATATTAAGGCCTAATTAACTTATGTCAGTTGATCTGTAACTCAGTAAAATCTTTGAAATTGTTGCATTTATATTACTGTTCAGCAGATTTTGATATGATATGAAAGTAAAGGGATTTATGTTTCTATTAGAACCATACCGCAATTGAGAATCGATTTAAATTTAGATTGAGTATTTGGCTGTTTTGGCTTCCAGAGCCAGTTCACCCTTTAAACAGAGCATGTAATATCCTTGGACTAAGAAGTAACGTATATATTAAGCTAAGGTAGAACAAACTAAAATGGTCCCCTAACAGGAAGTTATTTGCTTGGCTGGCTGATTGGTTGCTTGCTTGGCTGACTGACTGGTTGGTTGAATGAAAAACACAAACCGACAACACCAATGCAATGCATTAGACCTAAACACACACACAGGTATGATGGAGCTATTCTATAATTTGTAGTTTAGTCTACCAATAGAGTAATTATTACAAGACTATACCCAGCTAGCACATAATGTTCTGAGAACCATATATTTCTTAGAGCTTGGCGAGAGTGTGGCTGTCCTATGGTTATTTTACATACAACCTTCCTATAACGTTTCGTTATTTGTTCTTTTTAAAGTAATGACTTAATGTTCAGAGAACGTTAAGAAGCAACGTTCTTCTGTGGGAATTTCAGTACTTCAACATAATGTTTTCTACAGGTTTCCTCATGGTTATATTTAAAGTCATGTTCTTGGAACATTTAAGACAACTTTCCATAAAAAACACTAAAAAACAGTCATGTTCAAAGAACTTTCTAAGAATGTTATTTTAAAACATATACATTCCGTTGTCAGCATCAACAAAACTCTCTGTACCTCTATCTTGTTAAGTGTGTTATTGGCCACACTTGATCTTAATGTGTGCTTTGAAATGGGGTCTGTTTGAATAGGCTGAAATGAACAGCTTTGTGTTTGTTAAAAGAAAACATGGCATGCTAACTCCACCCTGGTGGCGAAGTGGACTAATTCCATTGATAGAGAGCAGAAGAGCATATTGTTTGAAATCTCACTGACACAAAAATGTGTCTCCAACCTTTTCTAGCGTGAGCTAGCTTCAAATAGGCACATTCTTCTCCTCTCCCTGCAACTCTTCCTCAGGTCCTTAGTGTACAAGAGAAAGTAGTACACTATGTTCTGTCAATATAATTAATATTTTCCCAAATCATTTTTTCTTAGATACATTTTTTTCTGGTTTTAGATGTGTTTTTCACTCTGAAAATGACGCTCATTCATAGAGAAACAACGCATTGGCTGTTTCGAGTCCATGTAAATGCTTAAATCACACCAGAATACCTTTTTATAGGTCTTGTAGAAAACGAACACATTTTGATTTGAGTGTAATTGTAAGGGCTGTCGTTCTCCTCTTCCTCGGACGAGGAGAGGAGAGAAGGATCATCAGACCAAAATGCAGCATTAGGGAAATAAGCCATCTTTTATTTAACACGACGGCACACGAAAACAAACACTTTTACAAACTTACAAAACAAGAAAACGACGTAGACGAAACCTGAACATGAACTTAACTAACTAACGTAAAACTCACGGACAGGAACAGACTACATCGAAACGAAACGAACAACCGAACAGTCCCGTATGGTGCAAGACATAACACAGATACGGAAGACAATCACCCACAAACAAACAGTGAGAACACCCTACCTAAATATGACTCTTAATTAGAGGAAAACGCAAACCACCTGCCTCTAATTAAGAGCCATACCAGGCAACCCAAAACCAACATAGAAACAGAAAACATAGACTGCCCACCCAAAACACACGCCCTGACCATAAACACATACAAAAACAACAGAAAACAGGTCAGGACCGTTACAGTAATTCCCCTTTAATTGCACATCTAGCAAAGAGAGTAATGTGCTGTCTAATGTGCCAGTCAGTTAGGAACAAATTAGGAAAATAAGCAAATTAGGAACAAATTCTTATTTACAATGACAGCCTACAAATGGCAAAGTTTGCAAATAACAAATAATAGATACTGTTACCATATGCTCTGAGAGTCGGGACGCAAGTTCAGGGAGTGAGTGAGTGTTTTAATAAAATAAACGGAACATAATACAGAACAGGAACATAATACAGAACAAGACCACTAACAGCACACAGACATGAAACAATGACACCTGGGGAAAGAACCAAATGGAGTGACATATATAAGGCAGGTAATCAAAGAAGTGATGTAGTCCAGGTGAGTGTAACGATGGTGACAGGTATACGCCATAACGAGCAGCCTGGTGACCTAGAGGCCGGAGAGGACGCACACGTGACAGATACAAATGATATACTTGCTCATGATATACTTCTGCCAGGTAAGACTACTCTGCAGTTAACATTTAATTGAGAAGGTTTTGGGGGAAAGTATTTCTGTCAACCCACATGATGGTTATCACATCAACTGGCTACACACATGGACAGTGAAACAAATGCGCGACCACACATACAGACAAGGGCAAAAATGCTGGAAATTAAATAAGCAGATATCGTTTTAGGTTTGGCTTTTTAAGCAAATTTAGCTTAAAATTGCATGTACTTCCAAAATTGTTAGGGAGCTACTGATAGGTGTGCTGCAAGCTACTGGTAGATCACGATCGACCTGTTGGAGATCTCTGGCCTAAGCAAATTAATTTCCATGTTTCTTGTGCTTGGAGTTCAAAACCAGTGGTGTGAAGTACTTAAGTAAAAATACTTTAAAGTACTACTTAAGTCGTTTTTTGTGGTATCTGTACTTTATTTTACTATTTATATTTTTGACAACTTTTACTTCACTACATTCCTTAAGAAAATGTCATTTTTCTCCATACATTTTCTCTGATGCCCAAAAGTACTCATTACATTTTTTTTTCTTAGCAGGTCAGGAAAATGGTTCAATTCACTCACTTATCAAGAGAACATCCCTGGTCATCCCTACTGCCTCTGCTCTGGCGGACTCACTCAACACACATGTTTCGTTTGTAAATTATGTCTGAGTGTGTGTCCCTGGCTAAATAAATAAAAAACAAGAAAATGGTGCCATCTGGTTTGCTTAATATATGGAATTTGAAATTATTTGTACTTTTTATGCTTAAATATATTTGAGCAATTACATTTACTTTTGATACTTAAGTATGGTGTTGGCAGGTAGCCTAGTGGTTAGAGCGTTGGACTAGTAACCCGAAAGGTTGCAAGACCGAATCCCCGAGCTGACAAGGTAAAAATCTGTCCTTCTGCCCCTGAACAAGGCAGCTAACCCACTGTTCCTAGGCCGTCATTGAAAATAAGAATTTGTTCTTAACTGACGTGCTTAGTTAAATAAAAAATATTTAAAACCAAATACTTTTTCTATCTTTACTTTTACTCAAGTATGACAATTGGGTACTTTTTCCACGACTGTTCGAAACAGTTAACAGGCTAGCAGTGTTATAGAAAGTCTTATTGAAACATGTTCTCAGAACGTTATTTTAATTACCTTCAAATAACCTAGAATTTCCTTTCTCAGAACGTTACTAAAGACCTCCCAGGAAAACTTTCAGGGAAGCATAGAAAATTATTTTCAGAGCCTTCCTGCAACCTAGAAATGTACAATCCCAGAGCAGGCGCAATTTTCACTTCCATTCTCAGAATGTAAAAACGTCAGAAAACGTTTGGCTTCTTTCCCAATTCCAATGGGAAACCAAAAAACGTACGTTCCTACAACTTCCAAGGAATCAAATGTGCTAGCTGGGTAATGTTATAATTACAGCACTATTAACAGTACGCGTCCTACTCTGAGAAAATGGTTGAATAGGTAGGTTATAGTATACAATGCATACATGTCCCAATCCATCTACACTGCATGCCCTTCAGAAATGTAAAACCCTTTATGATGATTGATAGAAAAATGATCAATAAAACTAACGGAGGGAGAAGGATAGTGTCAGGAGAACAATGCACCTGTAAGCGGAGAAAGACTGACACGCACAAATCACAACGGATGATCCCCCCCATCCAGAAATATAGGCCAAACAATAAACATCATGACACCCGTCACACACCCCTGAATGTGGGTACCCATATTAGCTTGTCACTTAGACCTAATCCCTCAACAGGACACATTTACTGAGCCCAGGCTTAAATCAATTTCTCTCTCGATCCTCCATTTCTTTCCATTTCCCTGCCTCATGCTTTCATCTGTCTATACTATGATGTTGACTCCACCCCTCTCTCCCTCTACTGTGATGTTGAATCCACCCCTCTCTACCTATACTATTGTAAATGAGAACGTGTTCTCAATTTGCCTACCTGGTTAAATAAAGGTGAAATAAAAAAATACTATGACGTTGACTCCACCCCTCTCTCTCTATACTATGATGTTGACTCCACCCCTCTCTACCTATACTATGACGTTGACTCCACCCCTCTCTCTCTATACTATGACGTTGACTCCACCCCTCTCTACCTATACTATGACATTGACTCCACCCCTCTCTACCTATACTATGATGTTGACTCCACCCCTCTCTACTATGAACATACTTGTATTATGTTATTACTTTATTGAGATTGTGTGCGTACATTTTTATTTTTTCAATACATATTTTTTAACCTTTATTTAACTAGGCAAGTCAGTTAAGAACAAATTCTTATTTTCAATGACGGCCTAGGAACAGTGTGTTAACTGCATTGTTCAGGGGCAGAAGGACAGATTTTTATTTGGCAGCTCGGGGATTCGATCTAGCAACCTTTCAGTTACTAGTCCAACACTCTAACCACTAGGCTACCCTGCCGCCCAACGTGTGTGTGTGTGTGTGTGTGTGTGTGAGTGAGAGAGAGAAAGAGTAGGAGTGTGTGTGTGTGTGTGTGTGTATGTGTGTGTGTGTGTGAGAGAAAGAGTAGGAGTGTGTGTGAGTAGGAGTGTGTGTGAGTAGGAGTGTATGGGAGTAGGAGTGCATGGGAGTAGGCGAGAGATGTGAATACCAGGCAACCTTTACTCATCCTTTAATATCTCTTTACTAGCTGTTGATAATCTCATCAACAGAAGGTGTACTCTTCGGATCCCATTCAGCACTAACAGGAATGGTGTAATCTACCCTGTGGCTAATCTCAGAGTCAGTCTCAAGCTAAAACACTGCTGATTTTATACAGACCGGGTTACATGTAGCTAGAAGCTCCTCTGTCTCAGCATGTTAAAATATTGTACTTTTATTTAAACAACAACTAAGATTTGCATTTTACTATCTACATGTTTCTTGATTTAAACACGGGCTAAATGTGGCATGCTGTTTTAGATACATTTTGTTAACTACTACTTGATATTCTTGGGAGAAATGAAAAATATTAATTTAGGGGACACTTGACCTTGTCGTTAGCAATAATGTGTACTATGGATAAAATAATGACGATAGCAACCTACCTTTACAACGTGTCAGAATTGAAGTAACATCCCGAAACATTGTCTGGAAGAGCCGGGTAGATCTGTTGGTCCACATAGACCTCCAAGGTGCAAACACACACACACACACACACACACACACACACACACACACACACACACACACACACACACACACACACACACACACACACACACACACACACACACACACACACACACACACACAAAAGTATGTTGACACCCCTTCAAATTAGTGGATTCGGCTACTTCAGGCATGCCCGTTGCTGACAGGTGTATAAAATTGAGCACACCGCCATGCAATCTCCATAGACAAACATTGGCAGTAGAATGGCCCATACTGAAGAGCTCAGTGACTTTCAACGTGGCACCGTCATAGGATGCCACCTTTCCAACAAGTCAGTTTGCCAAATTTCTGCTCTGCTAGAGCTTCCCCAGTCAACTGTAAGAGCTGTTATTGTGAAGTGGAAACGTCTGGATGTCATAAGGTGAATGCACCAATTTGTAAGTCGCTCTGGATAAGAGCGTCTGCTAAATGACTTAAATGTAAATGTAAATGTCTAGGAGCAACATCGGCTCAGCCATGAAGTGGTTGTCCACACAAGCTCACAGAATGTGACCCGCCGAGTGCCGTAACGGGTAAAAATCATTGTCTGTCCTCGGTTGCAACACTCATTACTGAGTTCCAAACTGCCTCTGGAAGCAACGTCAGCACAACTGTTCGTCGGGAGCTTCATGAAATGTGTTTCCATGGCCGAGCAGCCGCACACAAGCCTAACACGGAACCCAAACCGGCAGCGCGCGTCCGCCATTGTGCGCTATCGTGCATACATTTATTTTGTCCCCATACACCTAACGCCATCACGACACGCAGGTTAAAATAACAATTTGGGGACAGGTCGAAAAGCATTAAACATGTATGGCAATTTAGCTAGTTAGCTTGCACTTGCTAGCTAATTTGTCCTATTCAGCTAGCTTGCTGTTGGTAGCTAATTTGTCCTGGGATATGAACATTGAGTTGTTATTTTACCTGAAATGCACAAGGTTCTCTACTCCGACAATTAATCCACACATAAAACGGCCAACCAAATCGTTTCTAGTCATCTGTCCTCCTTCTAGGCTTTTTCATCTTTGAACTTATATGGTGATCGCATCTACACTTTCATAGTATTACCACGACAACCGGCAAAACAGTTCATCTTTCAATCACCCACGTGGGTATAACCAATGAGGAGATGGCATGTGGGTACCTGCTTCTATAAACCAATGATGAGATGGGAGAGGCAGGACTTGCAGCGTGATCTGCGTCAGAAATAGAAAGGAGTTATATTTTAGCCCTTGGCAACAAAGACGCTTGTTGTCGCAAGCGAGCAGTGTGGGTGCAATAATTGAATAACATCGATTTCTAAATTTATTTTGCGACGCTCGCGCACGCGACGTGTCCGGTCTGGTCAGCATGTAAGATTACCATGCTCAATGCCAAGTGTCGGCTGGAATGGTGCCGCCATTGGACTCTGGAGCAGTGGAAACTCGTTTTCTGGAGTGATGAATCACTCTTCACCATCTAGCAATCCAACGGACAAATCTGCCTGAATGCATAGTGCCAACTGTAAAGTTTGGTGGATGATGATTAATGGTCTAGGGTTGTTTTTAATGATTCTTCTGGGCCCCTCAACTCCAGTGAAGGGGAATCTTAACACTACAGCATACAATTACCTTATAGACGATTCTGTGCTTCCAACTTTGTGGCAACAGTTTGGGGAAGACCCTTTTCTGTTTCAGCATGACAATGCCACTGTGCACAATGCAAGTTCCATACAGAAATGGTTTGTCGAGATTGGTGTGGAAGAACTTGACTGGCCTGTACAGAGCTCTGACCTCAACCCCATCGAACACCTTTGGGATGAATTGGAACGCCGACTACGAGCCAGGCCTAATCGTCCAACACAGGTGCCCGACCTCACTAATTCTCTTGTGGCTGACACAGGCGCGCACGCTCGCTCACCCGTCTAGTATCTTTTGACTGGCTGGCATTGCCATGGTGCCCTAGTCGAGCCCTCTGCCAGCCCCCCCCCCCCCCCCCCCCCCCCACCCCTCGGTGGCGGTGAGTGCCACCATCTGCTGCGCCACACAGGCATCATAATCTCCCAATAATGACATTAGCGGCACCATCAGTTACCGCCTGGCACAGGGATTTTTCAATCAGCCAGGGAATCATAAATAATTGCGCTAAGTATCTGGCACCAGATGTGCGCGCCAGCTCTTGGCTGTCCTGAGATGAATAGTAGCACAGCTGTGTCTGCAGTTGTCTTTTTTTTTAATGATGGAGCAGTCGTATAACGATATGGCCCTTTCTCCTCTCTCTAATGAGTCTCTCAGTCTTCCATATCTCTCTCTCAATTGTTTTCATGGTCTGAGTTGCATTCAAGACAATTGTGTGTGGTGTGGTGAGGGGGGGGGGGGAACGTAGTTACAACAATAATGCTGACTCTAGGCCCCAGTGTATGAGGTTTAAGTATATTGGCAAGTGCAGAAATGTTGACAAGCTACGTAATGTCGCCCCGGTGACAAACACCTCCAGCCCCTGTCAAATGTGTTATGAAAAGCCCTATGCATGCTGGGAAAACATAGGCTCAACAATATTGAGATATGGTGATATGGCACACCAGGGTTGTGTTCATTAGGAAGAACATCCTGAAACCAAGTTAAGCCGGGAGGTACTACCTGACCTTGTCAAATAAGAACACAGATGTGTTTTCTATTGCGAAGCGTTTTGCTACAGGGTGCCCTACTGAACACAACCCAGACTTAACATTATAGCCTTGATAACCTGCTTGACTTTCTCAACAGCTCTCATACTGGTGAACCACGACAATAAAGGGTTAAAGACCATGAAGCTGATGTTCAATCAATCTTAAGAATGAACCTGTAGACAGAAAACCATGCTGTTTCTATTTGTTTACTCATTAAAGTTAACAAGATTCTAGCCCTGTTCATAACAGCATCTCTCTCTCACACAAACACAAACACACAAATTAAACAAAAGCCCTTGTGTTCTTGTATTCAAAACGAGGCAGTGAAATAATTGATGGCATTGTTTGCTTGAACATACAGTAAGTAGAGAGGCCTATCTCTGCCATTTTGAAGATACGTTTGAGTGTAATGGAGACACAAGACATGTAAAAGAGCCCTGGGTGATTTGTCTCGGTGACAGAGCCTGCAGTGTAGAACCCATCAGGTTCTCATCGTCATTCCAGTCACAGTGTGGGTTTCACCAATGAGCTAAACTAAAATGAATGACTAAAACTATATATAAAGACTCCCACAAAGACAAAGACAAGACCCTTGATTAAATCCAAGTGCATTAGCTTGAACAGAGTAACTTGGAATAAAAAAAAAAACTGAGTTGGGGCGAAGAATAGAAACTCAGGTATTGACTAAATGTATCTGCACATTTATCATCATTTATTTTTCCACCTTTCGAGGCTTCTGTGTTTAAGGATGATAGATGACTCAAGATGTCTTCCTTCCCTCCAGACGCTTTCTGCTCTGGTAAGTGTGTCCGACACGGAATCATTTTGTCACTTTATTATCTTGTCGCATACGTTTGTCACAGCCCTCGTATGCGTGTCATCTGTGTTCTGTCCCCGCCTACTCGTTTTCTGTCTGTATGCAACGGTTTGAAAAATTACCATGTGTAGCAGCTTTCAAAATGTCCTAACTTCATGGAGACGGTCCGTACTTAGAGTAGAATTGTAATGTTCATTAATGAAGGTAAATTATAGCTTGTCTGGTGTATCATACCCTCAACCCTCCAGCAGTGAGGTATAAACAACAATCTACTTCCATTTTGTTGTTGTTGTTTTTTTGATTATGATAGACTTGCAAACAATATCATGCCATCTGCAAACACAATGTATTCCTGCTCATACTCCCTATATGAGGGGCTTGGGAAAACATTCAACACATGTAGATGAAGTGGAGTTCTATAACGAACATTAAACTAATCACCAACCAATGTCTTTAGGACCGGTGCCATATGCTATCTTCTGAAATGGATGATGTCATCACCTCGTTAAATCCTCTTTCCCGAAGCAGACACTACCACGTCTCCTACCTCAACCCATGGAGGAGAAACTACCACGTATCCTACCTCAACCCATGGAGGAGACACTACCACGTATCCTACCTCAACCCATGGAGGAGACATTACCACGTATCCTACCTCAACCCATGGAGGAGACACTACCACGTCTCCTACCTCAACCCATGGAGGAGACACTTCCACGTCTCCTACCTCAACCCATGGAGGAGACACTACCACGTCTCCTACCTCAACCCATGGAGGAGACACTACCACGTATCCTACCTCAACCCATGGAGGAGACATTACCACGTATCCTACCTCAACCCATGGAGGAGACACTACCACGTCTCCTACCTCAACCCATGGAGGAGACACTACCACGTATCCTACCTCAACCCATGGAGGAGACATTACCACGTCTCCTACCTCAACCCATGGAGGAGACACTACCACGTCTCCTACCTCAACCCATGGAGGAGACACTACCACGTCTCCTACCTCACCCCATGGAGGAGACACTACCACGTCTCCTACCTCAACCCATGGAGGAGACACTACCACGTCTCCTACCTCAACCCATGGAGGAGACACTACCACGTATCCTACCTCAACCCATGGAGGAGACACTACCACGTCTCCTACCTCAACCCATGGAGGTAGGATACCACATATGGAGGTAGGATACCATGGAGGTAGGATGCCACGTATCCTACCTCAACCCATGGAGGAGACACTGCCACGATCCACTACCACGACACTAACACGTATACTACCTCAACCCGTGGAGGAGACACTACCACGACACTAACACGTATACTACCTCAACCCATGGAGGAGACACTACCACGTATCCTGTATTTTTTGACTTATAGAAAAAGAAAAAAAAGTCAGACTTTAACCGCCTTGCGTTGAAATGGGATAGATATTTATACACTGAGTATACCAAACACTAGGAGCACCTTCCATAACTCTAATTATTTCCACAGTTGTGTCAAGTTGGCTGGCTGTCCTTTGGGTGGTAGACCATTCTTGATACACACGGGAAACTGTTGAGCGTGAAAAAACCCTGCAGTGTTGCAGTTCCTGACACAAACCGATGCGCCTGTTACCTACTACCATGGCCCGTTCGAAGGCACTTAAATATTTTGTCTTGTCCATTCACTCTCTGAATGGCGCACACACACAATCCATGTTTCAATTGTCTCAAGGCTTAAACATATTTCTTTAACCCGTCTCCTCCCCTTCATCTACACTGATTGAAGTGGATTTACCAAGTAACATCAATAAGGGATCATAGCTTTCACCTGGATTCACCTGCTCAGTCTGTCATGCAAAGAGCAGCTGTTCTTAATGTTTTGTACATACCGTGTATATCAGTTATACGGAGATAACATACTTGTTATTCTGATGACACAGTACCCAACACCCTGAAACTCCACACAGCTCATCTCCGAAAGGCCTGGGCTTTGAACAGGCAACCCTCCATTACTGGCCCACCTGTCTAGTCTCCACCACCTCCGTTCACCGCCTCCCCATCACCCCAGGAAACATCAGCAGGAGGACGGTTCTTCCGTGCTCTGATTGCGACAACTCATTGACATCATTGGCACCTGGACCTAGTCCATGTATGCTGCTGAAGGGTAATGATTGTTTTCTTGACTGAAAGCACAGTTTATCCAGTCAGACCTTTTTGAGAATTCAGGAGTGGGGTCAAGAAAATGTTCCACCCACTAAGGGGGGTTCATAGTCAGATTGATGGCGGCATCGAGAATTCCGTGTGAATTCTGACATCTCCCTGAAGCTCAATACCCACCTCAGAAACTGTCCACGATATAGGAACACACCACACTGTCTAAGTCCATTATAATAGAACAGAGAGTACCTTAATTGTTCTCCTAGGCTTTAGAACTGTCACCAGAGTGGACGAGGAGACTGTTATAAAGAAACAGAAATACAAAAGTATCCCTTATCAACTGTCCTTCCTGTGCAGAAGTAGTTTTCCACATTCTGAAGACAGCTGCTGATTTGGCCCATTGACTGCTCTGATGTTACGGACGGGCAGAGAGCAGTCAGATCCCACTTTCAGTAGGACTCCCACATCTTCAGCTCTGATGTTACGGACAGGAAGAGAGCAGTCGGATCCCACTTTCAGTAGGACTCCCACATCTTCAGCTCTGATGTTACGGACGGGCAGAGAGCAGTCGAATCCCACTTTCAGTAGGACTCCCACATCTTCAGCTCTGATGTTACGGACAGGAAGAGAGCAGTCGAATCCCACTTTCAGTAGGACTCCCACATCTTCAGCTCTGATGTTACGGACAGGAAGAGAGCAGTCGAATCCCACTTTCAGTAGGACTCCCACATCTTCAGCTCTGATGTTACGGACAGGCAGAGAGCAGTCGGATCCCACTTTCAGTAGGACTCCCACATCTTCAGCTCTGATGTTACGGACAGGAAGAGAGCAGTCGAATCCCACTTTCTGGAAACAGGAAAAGGCCAGGAATAATTGGCACCAGAGCGCAATGCGTGCCTCTGGGGTTTGGCAGCAGAGCTTTTAAATATGGTTTACAGTGTTTTCATTGTTTGGGGCACATTTTAATTCCAGAGCCTTTTATTTAACTAGGCAATTCAGTTAAGACCAAATTCCTATGACGGCCTACACCGGCCAAACCCTAACCCGGACGACGCTGGGCCACCCTATGGGACTCCCAATAACGGCCAGATGTGATACAGCCTGGATTTGAACCAGGAACTGTTGCACTGAGATGCAGTGCCTTAGACCGCTGCTCCACTCGGGAGCCCACTGAGATGCAGTGCCTTAGACCGCTGCTCCACTCGGGAGCCCACTGAGATGCAGTGTCTTAGACCGCTGCTCCACTCGGGAGCCCACTGAGATGCAGTGCCTTAGACCGCTGCTCCACTCGGGAGCCCACTGAGATGCAGTGTCTTAGACCGCTGCTCAACTCGGGAGCCCACTGAGTTGCAGTGTCTTAGACCGCTGCTCCACTCGGGAGCCCACTGAGATGCAGTGTCTTAGACCGCTGCTCCACTCGGGAGTCCACTGAGATGCAGTGTCTTAGACCGCTGCTCCACTCGGGAGCCCACTGAGATGCAGTGTCTTAGACCGCTGCTCCACTCGGGAGCCCACTGAAATGCAGTGTCTTAGACCGCTGCTCCACTCGGGAGCCCACTGAGATGCAGTGCCTTAGACCGCTGCTCCACTCGGGAGCCCACTGAGATGCAGTGTGCTAGACCGCTGCTCCACTCGGGAGCCCACTGAGATGCAGTGTCTTAGACCGCTGCTCAACTCGGGAGCCCACTGAGTTGCAGTGTCTTAGACCGCTGCTCCACTCGGGAGCCCACTGAGATGCAGTGTCTTAGACCGCTGCTCCACTCGGGAGCCCACTGAGATGCAGTGTCTTAGACCGCTGCTCCACTCGGGAGCCCACTGAGATGCAGTGCCTTAGACCGCTGCTCCACTCGGGAGGCCACATGAGATGATATGAAGGGCTGAGATGGGTTTGAACCACTCTGGAGCCTTACTGACCGCTTGGTCAGCAACAAACTTGGAATCCTCCTGGCTGGTCATGCTCTCCAGTCTCCATGTTTCATGTTAATAAGGTAACTGGCTAAGTACATTTGAAACACAGAAACAAATCAGTGGATGTTGAATACCGGTGGTGTACTAGGAGTGTTGTTGATACATTGGGGGGAGGTTGGTTCAGCCAAAAGCTTAAACATCTTTAATGATTGACTTAAAATATTTCATGTTTGTACAGCTAAATGTGTGAATGTGTTTTAATAACACTTTAATATTTACTCTTCATGTTTTCATCCTGATCCAAGTGTGAGTGTCAATTGGTGGTGATCCATTAGCTTAAAAACTAAGAGCTATTATTATCATTATTGTGTGGATGTGGGATTAAACTGATGCGATGAACATCTAATGAACGTGTTATTACACAGTAAAAAAACAAACATCCTACTTTACAATTTTCTGAGAGGCTCAAGACCAAAAATGTATGGGTATGCTACAAAAATAAAAGTTGACTACAATCATTCCCAATCCCGATTTTTTTTTTTTTTAAATGCAATGACTGTTTAGCGTATTGCTGGCTGGCTTTAGGACCATGCAGGTCATCGCTCGGAGAGAAGCTGCCAGCCTGTGTGCCTTTCTCTCACTTTAAGAAAGCAGAGACTGTGTCAGTCAGTTTGCTTTGCCGGTCAACCGTTTAGGCAGTGCGCCGATTGCTTTGAATTTGATGTTGGCATTTTTACTCGGCCTTGTATGCTTCATGGGCCAGCTGTTTTATGCACCGGTTACTTTCACATTGATGTTGGCATAGGCGACGCTGTCACGCCCTGACCTTAGAGAGCCTTTTTATTTCTGTATTTGGTTAGGTCGGGGTGTGATTTGGGTGGGCAATCTAGTTTTCCTATTTCTTTGTTTGGCCTGGTATGGTTCCCAATCAGAGGCAGCTGTCTATCGTTGTCTCTGATTGGGGATCATACTTAGGCAGCCTTTTTTCCCACCTTAGTGTGTGGGATCTTGTTTTTGCATAGTTGCCCTGCAGAACTTTACGTTAGTTTATATTTTGTTGTTTTTGAAGTGTTCATCTAATAAAGTACGATGTACGCTTACCACGCTGCGCTTTGGTCACATTCATCTGACGACGGACGTAACAGACGCGTCCACTAGGCTAGGGGAAGATAAGCTTCCCCTAAAGTAAACATAATTCAATTTGCCAGAATTTGCTTTATAATTTACATTTTTTAAATACTTTTTTTAATTTTAGCTTTATTTAACCAGGTAGGCCAGTTGAAAACAAGTTCTCATTTACAATTGCGACCTGGCCAAGATAAAGCAAAGGCGTGCAACACAAACAACACAGAGTTACACATGGGATAAACAAACGTACAGTCAATAACACAATAGAAAAATCTATATACAGTGTGTGCAAATGTAGTAAGATTAGGGAGGTAAGGCAATAAATAGGCCATAGTGGCAAAATAATTACAATTTAGCAATTAAACACTGGAGTGATAGATGTGCAGAAGATGAATGTGCAAGTTGAGATACTGGGGTGCAAAGGAGCCAAAAATAAATAACAATATGGGGATGAGGTAGTTGGGTGGGCTATTTACAGATGGGCTGTGTACAGGTGCAATGATCGGTAAGCTGCTCTGACAGCTGATGCTTAAAGTTAGTGAGGGAGAAATAGGACTCCAGCTTCAGTGATTTTTACAATTTTTCAATTTTTGCATATAATTACTTATGCCTATACAGAAATTAATAAAAGCTAACATTACAGCCGACAGAAACAAACAAAGAGCAGATGACGCCAACAAGCTAGCTAACTTGTTTGCAGATAAACTGTCCTTGTAGTAGGGACAACAGAAACAAACATTCTCGGTTCTTGGATCTGAATCAAGCTAGAAAAAAGGCTACTCATGACCAATCCATAAACCTAATAAATATGGGAATTCATTTTGAAAGGTGGAAGAATGATGCCAAAATGGCCACTGTTCTCATGGACTGATTGGTAAGTGTTGGATTGTGTTTTTAGCCTGCTAGCTACATTTGCTCCTAACCACTGTGTTCAGTGTTCAACAAGCTAACACGTCTACTTAGCTAGCTAGCTAACATCTTCTGTATACGGACTGTTTTGTACTCCAAGGAATCTAATGATAGCATCATGTAGCTACACTGCATGAACCCCACATGATGCCCAGTGCCTTTATTTCAAATAGCTAACTTTAGCTAGCTAGCTAGATGTTTGTAGATAATAATGCTAGGTGGTCAACAGCATCTTCAGCACAGGACCACCCCCCAAAAAATGCATCTAGCTATAAAATTTGGTACATTAGCATCACACAAACATGTATTTCTCAGGGAGATACTGGTGGAGATTGTCTGACTTCAAGGGAACCTGAGGCTGTACAAGTTGTGAAAACACCAACACTGAAAGAGGCAAGAAATGCTTTGTACCTTTTTTGTTATGCTTTGTGATTCAACCATTATTTGGTATGTTAATTGACCAAAATAGTTAGCTATGTTAGCCTGTTCAGCACATTACCTGCCTACAGTATATACCTAATTGATTCCTACCCACCAGAATGGCTGATTTGAATATCCAGCGTGGTGAGTCAAATAAACAATGGCTCATCTGCATGACATATTTATGGACTATTGGGTTTCAATTAATAGGATGGTGAGATTAGCATGACACGTTACACTGGTTACAACACAACACCACATCCTATGTATGTAAAGGATACTGTTGGGGACACGGACTTACTGTATTTGGTTGTAATATATCTTTCCACCTCACATTTAGCTGTAGTCAACGGAGCATTGATGGTGATTCACAACCCTGGAGAGCATTGAAGAAGATGTGTTTGAATTAATGAAATGGTGCGTGCGTTCTCGCTATAATGTTTATTTGGCATACGCACAAGATACAGTGGGGTGTATTTAAGCAATAAGGCACGAGGGGGTGTGGTTTATGGCCAATATACCACGGCTAAGGGCTGGTCTTAAGCACGATGCAACGCGGAGTGCCTGGATGCAGCCCTTAGCCGTAGTATACTGAACAAACATATAAATGCAACATGCAACAATTTCAAAGATTTTACTGAGTTACAGTTCATATGAGGAAATCAGTCAAGTCAAATAAATTCATTAGCCCCTAATCTATGGATTTCACATGACTGGGAATACAGATATGCATCTGTTGGTCACAAAAACCTTTAAAAAAAACAGTGCTTCACAATGGGCCTCAGGATCTCGTCACTGTATTTCTGTGCATTCAAATTTCCAACGACAAAATGCACTTGTGTTCGTTGTCCGTAGCTTATGCCTGCCCCATACCATAACCCCACCGCCACCATGGGGCACTCTGTTCACAATGTTAACATCAGCAAACCTCTCACCCACATGACGCCATACATGTGCTCTGCAGTTGGACCTACTGCCAAATTCTCTAAAATGACATTGGAGGTGGCTTATGGTATTATACATTCAATTCTCTTGCAACAGCTCTGGGGGTCATTCCTGAAGACAGCATACCAATTGCACACTCCCTCAAAACTTGCGATATCTGTGGCATTGTGTTTTTTATAGTGCATAAAGTGCATAAAATGCATAGTTTAGAGTGGCCTTTTATTGTTCACAGCACAAGGTGCACCTGTGTAATGATCATGCTGTTTAATCAGCTCCTTGATATGCCACATCTGTCAGGTGGCAAAGGAGAAATGCTCACTAACAGGGATGTAAACAAAAGTGTGCACAGCATTTGAGAGAAAAAGCTTTTTATATGTATGGAATATTTCTGTGATCTTTAATTTCAGCTCATGAAACATGGGACCAACATGTTGCGTTTATATTTTTGTTCATATTGGCCATATAAACACAAACCCTTGAGGTGCCTTATTGCTTTCATAAAACTGATTACCAACTTAATTATAACAGTAAAAATAAATGGTTTATCATACCCGTGGTATACGGGATTATAAACTGGGTGGTTTGAGCTCTGAATGCCGATTGGCTGGAAGCTGTGGTATATCAGAACGTATACCATGGGTATGATAGGAAAATAATTTGTACTGTTTTAATTACGTTGATAATAGTGGAGGTCGGTGCCGTTTAAGATGAGGGAGGACAATATATTTTTTCATGAGTATGGCCTTATTTCTATTACAGCATATTGGATGACTGTCATTCATATTCCATTCACCCAGTTCATTGTAACAGTGATAGGTTAATGCTACTACATGATACTCAAATTTTCCCAATACCCATCATGAGGTTGCTACAACCTATCCTATGAATACAAGTTTACAAAGTAGGTGAACAAGTTGAGAGAAACATTTTAGTAATCAAGGTGACAGACCGTGACCGCCTTGCACAACCTTGCCTTTATCTAGCTGTAATCATTAGTCCAAAAGTTGCCAACGAGAGTTTCTATTGGACAAAGTCAGGTATGTTTATCCCTGTTCCGTTTGCTTCCATTTAAGAAACGGAGGAACGAATACACCCCTGATCACACGTAAACACAGTTCACTTTCATAGCAGCCACTGCTCTTTGTATAATTCCTACTTGCATCTACATGCTCTCCTCCTCTCAGCTTTTCCTGTTGCTTGTGGGCTTCAGTGCACAACACATAAGCTGTCTGTGAGCTGGTGAAAAAACCTTTCCAAGCCAAACATTCATGTCATAACTGCTCACCTCTACACACAGCCTACATCGTTGTCACCATATTAGCAAACGTCATAGTCAACATAGCTAATAGAAGTAACGTGTTAGTAAACCCGCTACAATCATGCATTACAGTGTACAGTCAGCAAGCAGTTCAGCAGTTATACCTGCGGGCCCTGGTGGCAATAAATGTATACAACCAAAAGCTTACATTGACTTGGAAGAGTTCCAGTGTTGGATAGTCATAGCCAACTAGCTAATGTAGCATCCCTCTCTGTTTGAGCCAGGTGTTTGAGTAGGCTAAACTAGCTAGCTGCATTTACTAGCTAAGTATGTGAAAGTGGAAGTGAAAAAAATGCAAGGGAATATAGTTTTCTCTCTCTCTTGCTTCTCTTTCATTTTTTAAGAAATGTATTTGTTCAAAACTGTTCAACTATTGTCTTTCTCTCTCTCTTTAAGTCAAATACTAACCACATATTATGCATTGCTAGCTAGCTGTAGCTTATGCTTTCAGTACAAGATTAATTCTGTGATCCTTTGATTGGGTGGACATGTCAGATCATGATCAAGATCTCTGATAGGTTAGAGGACATCCTTCGGAAGTTATCATAATTACTGTGTAAGTCTATGGAAGGGGGTGAGAAACATAAGCCTCCTAGGTTTTGTATTGAAGTCAATGTACTCAGAGGAGGACGGAAGCTAGCTGTCCTCCAGCTACACCATGGTGCTACCCTACAGAGTGCTGTTGAGGCTACTGTAGACCTTCATTGCAAAACAGTGTGCTTTAATAAATTATTTGGTGACGTGAATATATTTAGTATAGTCCAATTTAAAAAAGGATTACTTTCTTAAATATTTGACAATTTTTATTTTGAATGAAATTCACTGAGGAAGATAGTCCTCCCCTTCCTCCTCTGAGGAGCCTCCACTGGTAGGTAACCAGTTTAGCATTGTACCATGTACTTCTGAAGTAACAATTTGTTTAATGTTTTCCCAATGTCAACCTACAGTGTATTCGTAAAGTATTCAGACCTCTTGACTTTTCCCACATTTTGTTATGCCACAGCCTTATTCTAAAATTGATGAAATAGTTTTTTTTCTCCATCAATCTACACACAATACCCCATAATGACAATGCAAAATAGGTCTTTAGAAATGTTTGAAAATTTTATACAAATTAAAAACTGCAATATTACATTTACATAAGTATTCAGACCCTTTACTCAGTACTTTGTTGAAGCATCTTTGGCAGCGATTACAGCCTCAAGTCTTCTTGGGTATGATGCTACAAGCTTGGCACACCTGTATTTGGGGAGTTTCTCCCATTCTTCTCTGCAAATCCTCTCAAGCTCTGTCAGGTTGGATGGGGAGCATTGCTGCACAGCTATTTTCAGGTCTCTCCAGAGATGTTCGATCGAGTTCAAGTCCGGGCTCTGGCTGGCCCACTCAAGGACATTCAGAGACTTGTCCTGCGTTGTCTTGGCTGTGTGCTTAGGGTTGTTGTCCTGTTGGAAGGTGAACCTTCACCCCAGTCTGAGGTCCTGAGTGGTCTGGAGCAGGTTTTCATCAAGGATCTCTCTGTACTTTTCTCTGTTCATCTTTCCCTCGATCCTGAGTAGTCTCCCAGTCTCTGCTGCTGAAAAACATCCCTAAAAATTGCTGCTGCCACCACCATGCTTCACGGAAGGGATGGTGCCAGGTTTCCTCCAGACGTGACGCATGGCTTTCAATCTTGAGTTCAGTATTGGTTCCATCAGACCAGATAATCTTGTTTCTCATAGTCTGAGAGTCCTTTACATGCCATTTTGGAAAACACCAAGCAGGCTGTCATGTGCCTTGATTAGGAAAACATTTTAGAATGTCAATTTTAGAATAAGGCTGTAACGTAACAAAATGTGGAGAAAAAAATGGAGGGGTCTGAATACTTTCCGAATGCACTGTATAATACTATAGCTTGGAGATGTCGTGTCAGCCATTGATTACCAACATCCTAACCCTTCAGCTACATACGTTGTCATTGTAACGCTCGTCCTCCTCCTCGTCTGAGGAGGAGCAAGGATCGGACCAAAGCGCAGGATCGTCCCAAAGGATCGGACCAAAACGCAGCGTGGTTTAAATACATCCTATTGTTTATTTAAACGAGGACGAAAAAAAAAAACACTTGAACAAATTACAAAACAATAAACGACGTGAACAGACCTGCACTTGAGAACATAAAACATGACCGCACGAACAGGTAGGAACAAACGAAATGAAACAGTACCGTGTGGTGAAACAAACAGACACAGCAGCAATCACCCACAAACAAACAGTGGGAACAGCCTACCTTAATATGATTCCTAATCAGAAGAAACGTAAAACACCTGCCCCTGATTGAGAACCATATCAGGCTAGTTGACAACCCAACATAGAAACACATAACATAGAATGCCCACCCAGCTCACGTCCTGACCAACTAAACAAAGACTAAACAAAGGAAATAAGGTCAGGAACGTGACAGTCATCAGCATTGTGTCAATGTGACGTTCAACCTGCTACACCCGAAACCAACCAAATCAACTTTATTTAAATTCACGAGCTAGAATTAAACCTCTATAGCAGGGCCGTAAGGTCATACCGGCTCTGATTACCTCCTAGAAGGTGGGAACCAGGAGCAGCACATAACAGTTTTGTTTTACCTACAGGTCTATGACCTGGCAACAGGTCCATACACACACGATAACGTACGCACACATAGATTTTGTGTTGTAGATCTGTGGTAGTAGAGTAGCGGCCTGAGGGCATACACTTAGTGTGTTGTGAATGTATGGGAATGTTTTTTAAGTGTAATGCAGTCTGTGTGTAGCTGGTGTAGAGGAGTCAGGCGCAGGACAGCAGATATGAGTAAATAAACGTACTTTACGCAACATTTACGAGAGAGAGAGAGACGGGCAGAAAGAGAAAGAGAGAGAGAGACAGGCAGAAAGAGAGAGAGAGAGAGTGACGGCAGAAAGAGAGAGAGAGAGAGACGGGCAGAAAGAGAAAGAGAGAGAGTGAAGGCAGAAAGAGAGAGAGAGAGAGTGACGGCAGAAAGAGAGAGAGAGAGAGAGACGGCAGAAAGAGAGAGAGATGACAGAAAGAGAGAGTGACGACAGAAAGAGAGAGAGACAATTTGTATTGTTTGTTTCACTTTTGTGTATTGCTACCTCACTTGCTTTGGCAATGTTAACACATGTTTCCCATGCCAATAAAGCCCCTTGAATTGAATTGAATTGAATTGACAGCAGAAAAAGAGAGAGAGAGAAAGAGACGACAGTAAGAGAGAGAGAGAGAGATGGCAGAAAGAGAGAGAGAGAGATGACAGAAAGAGAAAGAGAGAGAGAGAAAGTTTTTTTTCTGGATTGATCAGTCTTTTTAGTTTTTTTCAGCTTCTTTTTAGGTTAAGTTGATTCAGAAATCAAGAACTGAGAATGATGCTTGTTCCCTACTACAAGGACAATTTATCTGGAAAAAAGTTAGTTGGCTTCGTATGCTCTGTGTTTTATTTCTGGTGCCTTTAATGTTAGCTTGCAAGTGACTTTTACATCCTCCGCAGGGTCAGCTCCGGGACAGCAGGGTCATTCGAGTGGATAGTTTGTCAGCAGAGTAGGCTTCTAATTTGTGTTGTATTAAAAAAAGATGTTGCTTATGTCTCCAGTTATATAAAGTGTAGTAGAGAATTGTGTGAAATGTTTATATTTTTCCGGTGCAAAGAAAGTAGAAGAAAGGTTTCTGATTAAAGGCCTACTCTGTCGACCTTGTTATGACCTGATAGCATGGATTATGCATCTAATCTGAGTGGACAAAACATTAGGAACACCTTCCTAATATTAAGTTGCACCCCCTTTTGCCCTCAGAACAGCCTCAATTTGTCAGCATGTCAGGTGTTGAAAGCGTTCCACAGGGATGCTGGCTCATGTTGACTCCAATGATTTCCAGAGTTGTGTCAACTTGGGTAGATGTCCTTTGGGTCATGGACCATTCTTGATACACAGGGGAAACTGTTGAGCATGAAAAACCAAGCAGCGTTGCAGTTCTTGACTCAAACCGATGCCCCTGGCACCTACTACCATAACCCGTTCAAAGGCACTTAAATCTTTTGTCTTGCCCATTCACCCTCAGAATGGCACACAAACACAATCCATTTCACAATTGTCTCAAGGCTTAACAATTCTTCTTTAACCGGTCTCCTCCCCTTCGTCTACACCAGTGGTCACCAACCTTCAAGATCACTTTCGCTGTCAAAAAGCAAGCTGAGATCTACTGCTCAGATATATATATATATATATATATATTTGTTTACATTAACCTGACAAACAGTTTTGTAGGAATGAGGTTTGGGCAGTTGGCATAATACATTATCACAGCATATTGGCTATATGATTGGCCTGCCAATATTGTTAATCAAACCATATTATATTTAAAAACTCGAGCTTTGATAACAAAATAGATCAGTTGGTTTAGCACTTGACAAGCATGAACTACAAGGTGTTGACCACTGTGGAGCATGAATTGAAATAATTAGCTTTTTTATTTTACTGGACTGATGGTACCTGCATCTGACGGTCAATGAGGTCAAATCACGACGTTAGTGATCTTCAAGTCGAAAAGTCGGAGCTCTAGAAAGATGCCCGAGTTTCCGACTTGAAATTCCGAGTTGGATGACCGTTCATAAACTTGGCTGTGGCCAGGGTCACAGAAGCTCTGTAGCCACGGTGATTTGAGCTATCAAATCAAATCAAATGTATTTATATAGCCCTTCTTACATCAGCTGATATCTCAAAGATATCTCAAAAATTACCAAGGTAGCTTAGCAGTTCAGACGTATTTTTCCGTGTTGTCGTGTCGTGTCCTGTATATATATATATATTTACACCTTTTCTTCACATATCTTTTATTTATTTTATTATCCAAGAACTCAACTACAAAAGCTTTCCTGCAAAAGCTTTCCTGCAACCCGCTTCACCAATTACAATAAGTACTATTCACCTCAATCTGAAAATCCATCGTGGAAGATAGCCAGGGGCTAATTCAGAAGCTAGCCTGAAAGCTAATCCAGAAGCTACTCCGATAGCTAGCCAGAAGCTAATCTGTAGCTGCCCCGAAATTAGCCGGTTTGCTGGCTAGCGTTGGTGTTTCAGCTGCCCACGTTTTGCGGTCATCAGCTATTCCTCTAGCTCGATAATCTACCGGCACTTTAGTGCAACGCGACTCGGACCGGAGCATTCCGGGACTTTTTTTCTCTCAGTTTCCCCGGATTCCAACCGCAGCCTCAGCCTCTATTTTGCACCTTGATTTCGCAGCTAGCTAGCTGCATACCGTGTGACTATTGGCTTACGTCGACCCCGGAGCTAACTCAAATCATGCTGGAGCTAGCCAGCTGAGGAGTTCCATCACCATCCGGACCCGCTTCTTTGTTGCTGCTGCAGATACGGAACCCCACCGGGCCTTCACGACTGACTGCCGACGTTATCTGCCCGAGGGATTTATCCAACCGGCACCTCCGTCCCGGCGTTACCTGAACGCTCATCTGAGGCCCGCTAATCGTTAGCTGTCTTATCGGCTGCTATCTGAACAAAACCCCACTACACGGAACCTACCGACGGAAACGCACGAGGTATCTACAAACAGACCTCCATCCTATGCTGCTACCGATAGCCATATACCCGGCCAGCTGTCTGGATCGCCACGACCCCAACCAACCTCTACTCACTGGACCCTTATTTATCACTCGATTAAGCTTGCCTCTCCTTAATGTAAATATGCCTTGTCCATTGCTGTTCTGGTTAGTGTTTATTGGCTTATTTCACTGTAGAGATTCTAGCCCTGCTCTCTATACCATATCCAACCCTGCAGTTCCACCACCCACATATGCGATGACATCACCTGGTTTCAATGATGTTTCTAGAGACAAGATCTCTCTCATCATCACTCAATACCTAGGTTTACCTCCACTGTATTCACATCCTACCATACCTTTGTCTGTACATTATTCCTTTAAACTATTTTATCGCCCCCAGAAACTTCCTTTTACTCTCTGCTCTGGTAGCTCTAGGCGACCAATTCTCATAGCTTTTAGCCGTACTATTATCCTACTTCTCCTCTGTTCCTCTGGTGATGTAGAGGTGAATCCAGGCCCTGCAGTACCTGGCTCCACTCCTATTCCCCAGGCGCTCTCTTTTGATGACTTCTGTAACCGTAATAGCCTTGGCTTCATGCATGTTAACATTAGGAGCCTCCTCCCTAAGTTTGTTTTGTTCACTGCTTTAGCACACTCTACCAACCCGGATGTATTAGCCGTGTCTGAATCCTGGCTTAGAAAGACCACCAAAAATTCAGACATTTTTATCCCCAATTACAATATTTTCAGACAAGATAGAACGGCCAAAGGGGGCGGTGTTGCAATCTACTGCAAAGACTGCCTGCAGAGTTCTGTTATACTATCCAGGTCTGTTCCCAAACAATTTGAACTTCTACTTTTAAAAATCCACCTCTCTAAAAACAAGTCTCTCACCGTTGCCGCCTGCTATAGACCACCCTCTGCCCCCAGCTGTGCTCTGGACACTATATGTGAACTGATTGCCCCCCATCTATCTTCAGAGCTCGTGCTGCTAGGCGACCTAAATTTGAACATGCTCAACACCCCAGCCACCCTACAATCTAAGCTTGATGCCCTCAATCTCACACAAATTATTAATGAACCTACCAGGTACCACCCCAATTCCGTAAACACGGGTACCCTCATAGATATCATCCTAACAAACTTGCCCTCCAAATACACCTCTGCTGTTTTTAACCAAGATCTCAGCGATCACTGCCTCATTGCCTGCATCCGTAATGGGTCAGCGGTCAAACGACCTCCACTCATCACTGTCAAACGCTCCCTGAAACACTTCAGCGAGCAGGCCTTCCTAATTGACCTGGCCGGGGTATCCTGGAAGGATATTGATCTCATCCCGTCAGTAGAGGATGCCTGGTCATTTTTTAAAAATGCCTTCCTCACCATCTTGAATAAGCATGCCCCATTCAAGAAATTTAGAACCAGGAACAGATATAGCCCTTGGTTCTCTCCTGACCTGACTGCCCTTAACCAACAGAAAAACATCCTATGGCGTTCTGCATTAGCATCGAACAGCCCCCGTGATATGCAACTTTTCAGGGAAGCCAGAAACCAATATACACAGGCAGTTAGAACAGCCAAGGCTAGCTTTTTCAAGCAGAAATTTGCCTCCTGCAACACAAATTCAAAAAAGTTCTGGGACACCGTAAAGTCCATGGAGAATAAGAACACCTCCTCCCAGCTTCCAACCGCCCTGAAGATAGGAAACACTGTCACCACCGACAAATCCACTATAATTGAGAATTTCAATAAGCATTTTTCTACGGCTGGCCATGCTTTCCACCTGGCTACCCCTACCCGGGACAACAGCACTGCCCTCCCCTCTGCTACTCGCCCAAGCCTTCCCCATTTCTCTTTCTCCCAAATACAGTCAGCTGATGTTCTTAATGAGCTGCAAAATCTGGACCCTTACAAATCAGCCGGGCTAGATAATCTGGACCCTTTCTTTCTAAAACTATCTGCTGAAATTGTTGCCACCCCTATTACTAGCCTCTTCAACCTCTCTTTCGTGTCGTCTGAGATACCCAAAGATTGGAAAGCAGCTGCGGTTATCCCCCTCTTCAAAGGGGGGGACACCCTTGACCCTAACTGCTACAGACCTATATCTATCCTACCCTGCCTTTCTAAGGTCTTCGAAAGCCAAGTCAACAAACAGATTACCGACCATTTCGAATCACACCACACCTTCTCCGCTATGCAATCTGGTTTCAGAGCTGGTCATGGGTGCACCTCAGCCACGCTCAAGGTCATAAACGATATCGTAACCGCCATCGATAGGAAACAATACTGTGCAGCCGTATTCATTGACCTGGCCAAGGCTTTTGACTCTGTCAATCACCACATCCTCATTGGCAGACTCGACAGCCTTGGTTTCTCTAATGATTGCCTCGCCTGGTTCACCAACTACTTCTCTGATAGAGTTCAGTGTGTCAAATCGGAGGGTCTGTTGTCCGGGCCTCTGGCAGTCTCTATGGGGGTGCCACAGGGTTCAATTCTTGGACCGACTCTCTTCTCTGTTTACATCAATGATGTCGCTCTTGCTGCTGGTGATTCTCTGATCCACCTCTACGCAGACGACACTATTCTGTATACTTCTGGCCCTTCTTTTGACACTGTGTTAACAACCCTCCAGGCGAGCTTCAATGCCATACAACTCTCCTTCCGTGGCCTCCAACTGCTCTTAAATACAAGTAAAACCAAATGCATGCTCTTCAACCGATCGCTGCCTGCTCCGGCCCGCCTGTCCAACATCACTACTTTGGACGGCTCTGACTTAGAATATGTGGACAACTACAAATACCTAGGTGTCTGGTTAGACTGTAAACTCTCCTTCCAGACCCACATCAAACATCTCCAATCCAAAGTCAAATCTAGAATTGGCTTCCTATTCCGCAACAAAGCATCCTTTACTCATGCTGCCAAACATACCCTTGTAAAACTGACCATCCTACCAATCCTCGACTTCGGTGATGTCATTTACACAATAGCCTCCAAAACCCTACTCAATAAATTGGATGCAGTCTATCACAGTGCCATCCGTTTTGTCACCAAAGCCCCATATACTACCCACCACTGCGACCTGTACACTCTCGTTGGCTGGCCCTCGCTTCATACTCGTCGCCAAACCCATTGGTTCCAGGTCATCTACAAGACCCTGCTAGGTAAAGTCCCCCCTTATCTCAGCTCGCTGTTCAACATTACCAGCATCTATCCGTAGCACGCGCTCCAGCAGGTATATCTCTCTAGTCACCCCCAAAACCAATTCTTCCTTTGGACGCCTCTCCTTCCAGTTCTCTGCTGCCAATGACTGGAACGAACTACAAAAATCTCTGAAACTGGAAACACCTATCTCCCTCACTAGCTTTAAGCACCAGCTGTCAGAGCAGCTCATAGATTACTGCACCTGTACATAACCCATCTACAATTTAGCCCAAACAACTACCTCTTTACCTACTGTATTTATTTATTAATTTATTTTGCTCCTTTGCACCCCATTATTTCTGTCTCTACTTTGCACTTTCTTCCAATGCAAACCAACCATTCCAGTGTTTTTTTTAGTTTTTATTTTACTTGCTGTGTTGTACTCACTTCGCCTCCATGGCCTTTTTATATTTTTATTTATTTATACATATATCTGTTTGCCTTCACCTCCCTTATCTCACCTCACTTGCTCACATTGTATATAGACTTATTTTTTTTATCTTTTTCACTGTATTATTGACTATATGTTTGTTTTTACTCCATGTGTAACTATGTGTTGTTGTATGTGTCGAACTGCTTTGCTTTATCTTGGCCAGGTCGCAATTGTAAATGAGAACGTGTTCTCAATTTGCCTACCTGGTTAAATAAAGGTTAAATAAAATAAATAAAATAAATAAAAAAGTGCTGTACAGAAACCCAGCCTAAAACCCCAAACAACAAGCAACGCAGGTATAGAAGCACGGTGGCTAGGAAAAACTTCCTAGAAAGGCCAAAACCTAGGAAGAAACCTAGAGAGGAACCAGGCTATGAGGGGTGGCCAGTCCTCTTCTGGCGGTGCCGGGTGGAGAATATAACAGAACATGGCCAAGACAGCTCCTGCTGTCTCTAGAGAGTTGAAAACAGCAGGTCTGGGACAGGTAGCACGTCCGGTGAACAGGTCAGGGTTCCATAGCCGCAGGCAGAACAGTTGAAACTGGAGCAGCAGCACGGCCAGGTGGACTGGGGACAGCAAGGAGTCATCATGCCAGGTAGCCCTGAGGCATGGTCCTAGGGCTCAGGTCCTCCGAGAGAGAGAGAGAAAGAAAGAAAGAAAGAAAGAGAGAATTAGGGAGAGCATACTTAAATTCACACAGGACACCGGATAAGACCGCAGAAATACTCCAGATATAACAGACTAACCCTAGCCCCCCGACACATAAACTACTGCAGCATAAATACTGGAGGCTGAGACAGGAGGGGTCAGGAGACACTGTGGCCCCATCCGATGATACCCCCGGACAGGGCCAAACAGGCAGGATATAACCCCACCCACTTTGCCAAAGCACAGCCCCCACACCACTAGAGGGATATCTTCAACCACCAACTTACCATCCTGAGACAAGGCTGAGTATAGCCCACAAAGATCCAGACAGGAAGATCACGTCAGTGACTCAACCCACTCAAGTGATGCACCCCTCCTAGGGACGGCATGGAAGAGCACCAGTAAGCCACTGATCCAAAGCTGATCCAGACCTGATCCAAAGCTGATCCAGACCTGTCCCCTCACGCACTTCTCTCCCTGCACTCCTTTACGTATTAATCCTGAGAAGAAGAAGGACACCAACTATGTATGGGGCAGAAATCAAAGAGCCTCAAGCCAGGCCACCAACACCTCCTGTCGGGCACATGTGGCGGAACGAAATTCCCCTATGCATGCTGGGAGAGTGTGGCAACTCTCGAAGTGTAGCCCCGCTGAGGACATGTCCCTGGGCCAATGGATGCTTGGTACTGTTTCATGAGGCACCATAAACCCGGCTTAGGCCTTCTTGCGTTGGTTCGTAAATCACATCGTAAAAGCCGACATCACATGTCTTGTTGAGTTGTTTCATTACTTTTCGTTTTATTTTTAATTTCTAACCCAGAGAGGAGTGCGACAGCCAGCAAAATCATTTTTTTTCATCCAAGAGTCAAGCCGTGAAGTCCAATATAGTGATTAGAGATCATAATGTAAACTTGGACAAAACGTGATTAAATGTTGTGGCCCATATGAAATTCACAGCTGCAATATTGCCATGTCAATAACATCTAAATATAAATATTGAGATTTTGCCAGGGAAGTGTACGAACATTGCCTGCATTGAACAACATTCAGTGGTATTGTAAATGTTAAATATAACACATGGTTTGCAGTCAAAAACAGATATCTATCACTCCTGCAAATACATTTTAGAAAACTCACTGCACTTCACACTTTCTAAAAGTAACAGTACAGGAAAAGCGTTCATAGTGGAGTTATACAATCACATGTGACCATAAACCTTTTGGTTACTTCTTCTATAAAAAAAATCTGTACACTCCTGAAGAGATTTTTGGTAGGCGTCAATATACACATCTTCAAGCCACAGTATCGACTACCCTGCCTACTACTGGCTATTGCTTGGAATCCTTAATTGACTGTTAGTTTGGAGACAATGTTTGGATCCTTTCATTGTGTGATCAGTATCCCCTATCAGAAAATAGCTATACCTAATAAACATATTTTCATGCTCTCTCTCTCTCTCTCTCTCTCTCTCTCTCTCTCTCTCTCTCTCTCTCTCTCTCTCTCTCTCTCTCTCTCTCTCTCTCTCTCTCTCTCTCTCTCTCTCTCTCTCTCTCTCTCTCTCTCTCTCTCTCTCTCTCTCTCTCTCATTCAATTCAATTGACTTTATTGACATGGGAAGTTCGTTATTACTTACATTGTCAAAGTATACATATCTAAAAATCAAATATATATGTATATATATATACAAAATATATATATATTGATATATAAATAAATGGTGGGACCAACAGCAATAATAACAGTAGTAGTGGACATGGGATTACCATTAACAACAACTACAACAACAATATTAATCAGAACAACAATAAATTAAAGCAACAGTAGTAGACCAGTGTCAATATGACTTGAGAAGACATATGACCTGGTATGAAAGACAAAACAAAACTAAGCTAAATGGGAAATATTATAAATATTACTTTGCATTTTTCACTGGCTGTCCCTCAGGTTGTGGCAGGAGGACACATATTTGGCTGCCAAAACTGCACATTTTGGCTTTTCACCCAATAAATATTAGATTTTTTCTTAATCTTTTATAGTTTCAAATTCTTTGTATTGAGTTATAATTTTGGGAATGAAATCTCTCTCTCTCTCTTTCTCTCTCTCTCCCTCTCTCTTTCTGCCCCTCCCTCTCTCTCCCTCTCTCTCTGCCTCTCCCTCTCTCTGTCTCTCTCTATCTCCTCTCTTTCTCTCTCTCTCTCTGCCTCTCTCTCTCTGCCTCTCTCTCTCTCTTTCTGCCCCTCCCTCTCTCTCCCTCTCTCTCTCTCTCTATCTCTTTCTCTCTCTGCCTCTCTCTCTCTCTCTCTCCTCTCTCTGCCTCTCTCTCTCTCTCCTCCCGTTCCTCTACTCACAGCTTCTCCCTTTTCCCTTTCCTCTACTCACAGCTTCTCGTTCTGCTGTCTGGTCACAAGGGGGTAGCATTGACCCAATCTTAGGAAGCCATGTTATATCCCCGAGTCAATACATTGACCCAATCCTTCCCCCATTGCATCCATGGATCATCTGCTTTGTCTCATTTCTATGTGTATCAGGCATCTATTTAATCAGTACATGCATTGTTAACGTCTTCATTCTTGTCATATTTTGACAATAATATTTGTTTAATAATCTGGTGGATTCAATCCATTATTTATTTATTTAGCAAAATCCAACAAAATTGGTAGCAATTTTTTTTTTTACCGCTAAGCATTATAATAGTATTGTTAGAAACAAACACACAAGATCATACACACACACACACACACACACACACACACACACACACACACACACACACACACACACACACACACACACACACACACACACACACACACACACACACACACACACACACACACACACACACACACACACACACACACACACACACACACACACACAAAGGGTTCCCTGACGTCCCTATTCAACATCATTGGCATGGAGCGTGAAGACACTGCACACCATAGTTTACTCTCAGACAATACTGGGGTCAAGACATTTGAAATTTGATTGGCCCCATTAATGCATATAAATCCCAGCTCTGGGTAAGCATGCATTTGACTGGAGACAAATTTGATGTGGGGAAAGGTCAGCTCCTCCTCAGAATTTCTCATCAGGACAAGCCAAGCCCCGGCTTCATATCAAACCATGTTCGGTGGTGGCTACTTGTGCTACGTTGCTATGATGTGTTGTTGAGAGTTTCAGAGACCTGCAATATGTACGCCATAGGAGTGAGTGTATCTTGTATTTGTGGTTTGTTTTGAAGTGGCGATAGTGGCTTCATAAACAGAATTCTTACTAGTCCGTTAAAGACTGGAGTCTATGGTAGGTGCCCGAGTTACTCTCATCCAAAATCTCCCTACATCATTCCACAGTAAAGAAGGGGGAAAAAAACATGAAAAAGAAATATACCTCTACAGAAACCTATAGATCCTACTTGGATAAACATAATATATTATTTAAAACAATATTTTCCAGAGGAGGAGGGACACAGTACGGCTACAGATTCTCTCCCTGAGAAACTGAAACCTGGCTGAACCTGATAGTCTGCCGCTCGCAAATGTATTCCAGCAAAAGAAAATTACCTTGGCTTCGCAAAGGGAGATCCAATCTCTCGGTGCATGACACAGGACAGGAAAGGCTTCTAACTGTTATTACTACGTGTCGGCTCACATTAAGGAGCAGGGGGAGAGAGAGGGAGGCAGAGTGAGAGGGAGGGAGGGAGGGACAAGGAGAGGGTGTGGGGGAGCTAGGAGAGGGGACCTCCAAAGCTGAAAGACGAACCAATATCTGTCTATGAGTGAAACCACCCTCCCTTACTCTCTCTTACCCATCCCCAAGTACCGTCACCCTCTTCCCAAACACTCCCCCCCACCTTTCCTTCCATCATGACAGGCCACAGATGGATTCTGAACAAGGTGGAGGAGGTACAGGGGGAATAGAAGAGGTGGAAGGAGGGTAGGGGTATTGGATGCTCGTATTTGCTAGCCTCCCGCAAAAGACTCCATCATGCAGTTTCAATTTCTGCTGTCACGTTCGCTCTGGAGGCCTGTCCTGTGTCTGCCTCTTCTCCTGTTCTATTTCAGACCCGGGTTGTTATAATATCACTCACCATCACGTGTGTGTGTGTGTGTGTGTGTGTGTGTGTGTGTGTGTGTGTGTGTGTGTGTGTGTGTGTGTGTGTGTGTGTGTGTGTGTGTGTGTGTGTGTGTGTGTGTGTGTGTGTGTGTGTGTGTGTGTGTGTGTGTGCCCGTCTGTGTGTGGGATGGTAGAGAGTGTGAATGACTATTGGAACTGCCTCCAGTGTGATCCGTTATGGTTGTGGGGTCCTCACATTGTGAGTGTGGTTGTTTGGTTGTGGGGTCCTCACATTGTGAGTGTGGTTGTTTGGTCCCCACATTGTGGGATCTCTTGTGTCATGGTAGTTAATTTTTAGAGGCTCGAGGTATAGAGGCATGGAGACTAAAGGCATAGAGGCATAGAGGCATAGAGGCATAGAGGCATAGAGGCATAGAGGCATAGAGGCATAGAGGCATAGAGACTAGAGACAAGAGACTAGAGACCAAGAGACTACACACTCTCCCACGTGCATGTACACATGCACTTTCTACTATATCTGAATACATCTGAATACATCTATATCTGAATACAACTGAATACATATATGTGAATACATCTGAATACATCTATATGTGAATACATCTGAATACATCTACATCTGAATACACCTATATCTGAATACATCTATATCTGAATACATCTGAATACATCTATATCTGAATACACCTATATCTGAATACATCTATATCTGAATACATCTGAATACATCTATATCTGAATACATCTGAATACATCTATATCGGAATACATCTGAATACACCTATATCTGAATACATCTATATCTGAATACATCTGAATACATCTATATCTGAATACATCTGAATACACCTATATCTGAATACATCTATATCTGAATACATCTATATCTGAATACACCTATATCTGAATACATCTATATCTGAATACACCTATATCTGAATACATCTATATCTGAATACATCTGAATACATCTATATCTGAATACACCTATATCTGAATACATCTGAATACATCTATATCGGAATACATCTGAATACACCTATATCTGAATACATCTGAATACATCTATATCTGAATACATCTGAATACACCTATATCTGAATACATCTATATCGGAATACATCTGAATACACCTATATCTGAATACATCTGTATCTGAATACATCTGAATACACCTACATCTGAATACACCTATATCTGAATACATCTATATCTGAATACATGTACATCTGAATACACCTATATCTGAATACATCTCTATCTGAATACATCTATATCTGAATACATCTGGACACATCTACAGTTGAAGTCGGAAGTTTACATACACTTAGATTGGAGTCATTAAAACTAGTTTTTCAACCACTCCACAAATTTCTTGTTAACAAACTATAGTTTTGGCAAGTCGGTAGACCTCCACAAGCCTGGTTCATCCTTGGGAGCAATTTCCAAACGCTTGAAGGTACCACGTTCATCTGTACAAACAATAGTACGCAAGTATAAACACCATGGGACCACGCAGCCGTCATCCCGCTCAGGAAGGAGACGCGTTGTCTCCTAGAGATGAACGTACTTTGGTGCGAAAAGTGCAAATCAATCCCAGAACAAGAGCAAAGAACCTTGTGAAGATGCTGGAGGAAACAGGTACAAACGTATCTATATCCACAGTAAAACGAGTCCTATATTGACATAACCTGAAAGGTTGCTCAGCAAGGAAGAAGCCAATGCTCCAAAACCACCATAAAAAAGCCAGACTACAGTTTGAAACTGCACATGGGGAAAAAATATAGTACTTTTTGGAGAAATGTCCTCTGGTCTGATGAAACAAAAATAGAACTGTTTGGCCATAATGACCATCGTTATGTTTGGAAGAAGAAGGGTGATGCTTGCAAGCCGAAGAACACCATCCCAACCGTGAAGCACGGGGGTGGCAGCATCATGTTGTGGGGGTGCTTTGCTGCAGGAGGGACTGGTGCACTTCACAAAATAGATGGCATCACGAGGGAGGAAAATTATGTGGATATTTTGAAGCAACATCTCAAGACATCAGTCAGGAAGTTAAAGCTTGGTTGCAAATGGGTCTTCCAAATGGACAATGACCCCAAGCATACTTCCAAAGTTGTGGCAAAATGGCTTAAGGACAAGAAAGTCAAGGTATTGGAGTGACCATCACAAAGCCCTGACCTCAATGCCATAGAAAATTTGTGGGCAGAACTGAAAAAGTGTGTGCGAGCAAGGAGGCCTACAAACCTGGCTCAGTTCCACCAGCTATGTCAGGAGGAATGTGCCAAAATTCACCCAATTTATTGTGGGAAGCTTGTGGAAGGCTATCCGAAATGTTTCACCCAAGTTAAACAATTTAAAGGCAATGCTACCAAATACTAATTGAGTGTATGCAAACTTCTGACCCACTGGGAATGTGATGAAAGGAATAAAAGCTGAAATAAATAATCCTCTCTACTATTATTCTGACATTTCACATTCTTAAAATGAAGTGGTGATTCTAACTGTCCTAAGACAGGGAATTTTTACTAGGATTAAATATCAGCAATTGTGAAAAACTGAGTTTAAATGTATTTGGCTCAGGTGTATGTAAACTTCCGACTTCAACTGTATATCTTCACATGTTCATCTGAATGATGTGGATAAGGTTACGTTGAGCATGGGGTGCGGTCACCAGCAAAAAGAGAGAAACAAACAAATGCATGTTGTCACTAGGCATTTGGTGACCTTTCAGAAAATGTTGACTTGAAAAAGCCAAATGTATTCAGCTCCCTGATGTGCTCTTCGGCCCTCCGGCAGAGGCCTATGCTGGCCTATGAGAAATAAAGGTAACGTTTGTGTGTGTGTGTGTGTGTGTGTGTGTGTGTGTGTGTGTGTGTGTGTGTGTGTGTGTGTGTGTGTGTGTGTGTGTGTGTGTGTGTGTGTGTGTGTGTGTGTGTGTGTGTGTGTGTGTGCCGAAGGTGGGGAACCTGAACATGAAAAGGTTAAGTAAATATAATGTTCAATACATACTAGTGAGGGGAGTTTCACCTTTCTGTCTGTAGTATGCTTTTGATTTGGGTTCTGTCATATTACAAAAGAGGAAAAAGGTGAACGGTAACCTAGATGGTTAGAGACCATTGGGTCTGACAGGAACAATCTGGATTGCAGCTTGAGAGCTGGCAACCGGAGGGTTGCTGGTATCAAATACCTTCAAGAATTTAAATAAATGGTGGTTTAATTGACCCTGGTCAGCCAGACCCTCCCAGCCTCTAGAAGTTCTATCAACTTCTAGTGAATATTTGATTTTATTTCAACAACTTTGTACTTGTGATTTGCTAGATGCCAGATTGATGAACGTGTTTTTCCACTGGGACTGTTTTGCTTGAAACTTACTTCCTGCAGCTTTTTGCTCCTCTGATTTCAGAATCTCTAACACATATTTCTAACCTCACAATTCTTTCTGGTAGCATCCCCGGGGCCTGGAAGGCAGGCCATGTACTCCCCCTTCACACAGGTGGTGAGTACTTTTGACCTAAATAACTAATCGCACCATTTCTAAACTCTAGAATCATTAGTAAATACTAAACTTTTTTTTAAGTATGACATTTTTATACTAAATGTACACCAGTCAGGGTCCAGACCAGGTCATAGCACCATTTCTGCTATTTGTTTTAGTTTTAAATTATGTTCTTAATTGTTTGGATAATTCCTTTTTACTGACCTGTCCAAAACCTTGTGGACCAATCATTACTTATTCATCAATTGGCCTGGATCAGGCTGTGTGTAGCTGGTTTTGAAAATTATTTAAAGAACAGAACAGTGTGTATTTACTGATGGTGTTAAGTCAGGTTTACTGGACATAACAAAAGGTGTCCCACAGGGATTGATTCTTGGTCTGGTTTGTTTCACTATTTACATTAACAATATTGGTTTATCTGTGTGCAGATGACAATGCTGTTGCCCCCCCCCCCCCACTGCTGACCAGACTCTGTCAGAGCTTCAATATGCCTTTATTGCCTTTTATATGCCAATATGCCTTTATTATCCAGGCTGTATCACGACCGGACGTGATTGGGAGTCGCATAGGGTCTGCCTCGTCTGGGTTTGGCCGGTGTGGGCCGTCTTTGTAAAAAATAATTTGTTCTAAACTGACTTGCCTTGTTAAATAAATGTTAAATGTTAAATAAATATAAAATAAATTGCCCTGCAGAAAGCCTTTGTTGAGTTGTTGAAATTGATACTTAATGCTAGTAAAACCAAGTACACTACATGACCAAAAGTATGTGGACACGTGCTTGCCACTGATTCCTTAACACTTACACATTTCTTCATAAATTTGACATCGACAATTGCAGTAGTCTATACTAAAGCACAAGAGACAAGGATCAAATCTATAACCTATAAACAATGTTCAGAGTCTGAGGACTTCTAAACAATCTGATTACTGCTATGTAACAATGTTCAACCTCTGAGGACTGAAACAGGAAAGGGTCTTCCCCAAACTGTTGCCACAAAGTTGGAAGCACAGAATCGTCTAGAATGTCATTGTATGCTCTAGCGTTAAGATTTCCCTTCATTGTAACTAAGGGGTCTAGCTCGAACCTTGGAAACACGCCCAGACCATTATTCATACTCCACCAAACTTTACAGTTGGCACTATGCATTTGGGAAGGTAGCATTCTCCTGGCATCCGCCAAACCCAGATTTATTTGTTGGACTGCCAGATGGTGAAGCTTGATTCATCACTCCAGAAAACGCATTTCCACTGCTCCAGAGTTTAATGTTGGCGAGCTTTACACCACTCCAGCCGACGCTTGGCATTACGCATTTTGATCTTAGGCTTGTGTGCGGCTGCTCGTTCATGGCAACCCATTTCATGAAGCTCCTGACCAACAGTTATTGTGCTGACGTTGCTTCCAGAAGCAGTTTGGAACTCAGTAGTGAGTGTTTCAACCAAGGACAGAACGTTTTTTTTTTTTACACGCTACGCGCTTCAGCGGTTCTGTTCTGTGAGCTTGTGTGGCCTACCACTATACGGCTGAACTGTTGTTGCTCCTAGACGTTTCCACTTTATAATAACAGCACTTACAGTTGACCGGGGCAGCTCTAGCAGGGAAGAAATTTGATGATCTGACTTGTTGGGAAGGTGGCATCTATATAACAATGAAAGTCACTGAGCTCTTCAGTAAGGCTATTCTACTGCCAATATTTGTCTATGGAGTGTGAGCGAACCAAGTATTTTTAGGTTGCTCTAATGCGGAAAGGTGGAATAAACGAGTCAGGAGCAGGTGTTCTTACATTGAAAAAAGTTCTCTATTGGGATTGGCTGTCAGCCCTGTAGCCTCCAGGCTCATGAGTTCCACCAACAGTCGCAGGAGGTGGCTATCCCAGTCCTTGCTGTTGATGACCACATCGTCTATGTACGCCGTTGCGTACTCTTGATGGGGCCATAGAATGGCATCCATGAGGCGTTGGAAAGTTGCTGCAGCCCCATGCAGTCCGAAGGGCATCCTCACATACTGAAAAAGCCCCTCCGGTGTGACGAAGGACGTCTTCGGGCGGTCCTCCGGAGCCACGGGCACTTGCCAATATCCCTTTGTCAGATCCAGGGTGGTGATGAACTTGGCCTTTCCCAAGCACTCCCAGAGTTCATCCATGCGGTGCATGGGATACGCATTGAACGGAGAGATGGCGTTTACGTCCCTAAAGTCGTTGCAGAACCTCATTCTACTGTCGGGTTTGGTGACCAGGACTATGGAACTGGAACACTCGCTCGTAGATGGCTCGATCCCCCTTCATCCTTAGCATGTCCTTAGCAAGGCCGGGTATATGCACCTTCTTGCCGGGTTCGGTGTGGATATGGTGAAACAGAACATCTGTTTGTCCTGGGAAGGTAGTGGGGCCTCTTCTTTTTCCTTGCCCTCCACTGCCATCAAAGCCACACCCTCCTCTCTTCCATGGTACTTCTTCAATAGTACGTTGATATGATAGAGTTGGACTTTCTTCCTCCTGTCAGGTTGCTTGATGCGGTAATTGACCGGTGAGACCCTTTCCGTTACCTCATAGGGCCCCCTCCACTGTGCCAGCAAGCGGTGTTCCGCCGTAGGCACGAGTACCATCACTTTCTCTCCCACGGTGAACTCCCTGGGTGTCTCTGACTTATCGCAGGCCCGGCCTTGAGTCTGTTGCGCCTTCTCCATATGCTCCTTTATTATGGGCCACAATGCCGACAGGCGGTCCCTCATCAGGGTAACATGTTCTATTGTCGACCGGAAGGGGCAGGGTTGGGCCTCCCAGGTCTCCTTGGCTAAGTTGAGGATCCCTCAACCGAGACATGAACAGGGTTCCCTGGTCGATTGGATCGTCTTGCGAAGGCCCACCCTGGAGAACAGCATGAACAATTTCTTGCCGATTCCCTTTGAAGAGGTATGGCCTCAGGGAAGTTGGCAGCGTAATCCACAACAACCAGGAAGTATTCGTGTCCTCTGGTCCCACGAGATCCATAGCTATGCTTTCGAAGGGTGTCTCTAATGGGAAGAGCAATCAAAGGATTACGCAGGTGTAGCCGTGGGGCCAAACGCTGACATTGATCACACATCCTACAATACCTGGCCACATCTCGGGTGACACGGGGCCAATAGAACCTCTGAATGATTCTGTCGATCGTTTTGTCCTATGCCAGGTGTCCTCCTAGGACGTGAGAATGGGCTAGCTGTAGAACAGTAGCCCTGTATGGTCTAGGCACCATTAGTAATTCCTGCTCCCCCCCCCCCCCCCCCTCCCTTCGTTGCACGACCCAATACAAGAGGACCCACCGGATTGCATAGTAGGGAAGAGAGGGCTCACCTGATCCGTCAACATTTCTCCCGTCGATCACCTTCACCTTCCACATGGCATCCCGTAGGTCTGGGTCTCCATGCTGAGTGGGGCCGAACTGTCCCTTTAATTATTGGGGCAGGTCGACCTCGGTAGAGGGGTGTGGAGATTGTTCCCCATCCTCGTCGGTGGTGCCCGAGGAGAATCCCTTCTAGGTTCCATCCTCTGACGGGGCTTCAAATATATCCCGTAGCCTCTGGTCGCTCCTTCCTTTCTCCGTCGTGTATATAACCCTGCGCAGGTGTCTTCATCGGAAGTTTCCTGGAATAGCTGTCGGAGGCGTTGGGTCTGTATTTCTTCCTCTGCTCCAGAGGACGAGGCCGAGTCTACGTTTCCTTGTAGGGCTACTACCTCGGGCTTGGACTTGTTTTTTTTCTTTCTCCTCCCGTGGTGTGTGACCTGATCCCTTTGTACGGTGCGTAAAGTTATCTGCCAAAGCTCCTTATATAGGGGACAGTCTCTCCCATCAATAATGGCACCTTCAGCTAGTGGGTACTTTCCCCCTGCCCTGACTGTACACCTTCCTTTCGGGGTGAGAATGGGCATCTCCATGGATACAGGACACGGCTCCTTTGTCTGGTAGCAGGGTTGCTGTGGTCACCATATGCTCCTCCACTAACGTAACCGTACTTCCGGAGTCAAGAATGGCTACCACTTCTTGTCGAATCTCTGGGGCTAGGTCTATTTCTGCTAACCAACAGAAGCGATGGTGCCCTTTCAGACAGGGATGCGTGGGGACGGGCAGTGATGACTAGGTGGCAATGGACTCGTCCTTTCTGGGACATTGTGGGGCATAATGGTCCGGAAACTGGCATTTATAGCACTGACCTTGTTGTGTGGGTGATGACTTCTCCCACATCCGAAGCGGGTTCGGTCGTTTTGGTGGAGGACAGGCCGGGATGAATCGGGGAACGGTCTTGGCAGAGTCCTTCGGTTCTGCTTGTCCCCTTTTAACAACGCCCATGTAGATTAGTATGCTTCCATTGGCCTGGGCTATGTCGTCGGTTGACTACAGGTTTGTTTGCCCCACGACCCTTTTTAAATCCATGGGTAATCCCTCAAAATCTTGTCCACTACGAGAGTCTCAACGACATGTCCTACTCCCTTTCCGGGTTCCAGCCACTGTTTCGTCGGGCGTATGAGTGCGAAGATCTGGGCCTGCACGGGTTGGTCAGGTCCATTGATGGAACTGTACGGCTCTATCTTGGGCGGTCAGCTGGTACCGGGACAGAATTTCGTTTTTTAGTCGTCCATAGTCAGCAGCTTCGCAGGGGTCCAGGTCATAGTAGGCTTCCTGGGCTATCCAGGTCAAAAGAGGGGCTAACGCGCTCACCCATTCTGTGGGGGGGGCCACTCTTCCAAGGTGGCCGTCCTTTCGAAGGTCATGATGAAAGCCTCAATATCATCCTCCTTTGAGAGGCGAGGTAAAATGGCGTGAGCAGCCGCCGCTCTCGGCTTCATTCTCGGCTCTTCTCGCCGGCTCAGCTGTTGTTGCATGAGTTCAATGGTTGTCTGCTGTGCCGTGATCAACTCTTGTAGTACAGCGTTATCAATCTTTCTTGAATGTATCCTTTGTGTGTAAAGGTAGATTTTCGTTTTCTTCACTTATCCTTGTGTAACTTGTCCACCTAGTGCTCGCGTTCTCCACCAAAGTAAGCGGACCAAATATTTTTAGGTTGCTCTAATGCGGAAAGGTGGAATAAACGAGACAGGAGCAGGTTTTCTTACATAAGAACAAAGTTCTCTATTGATGTATGTCTTTCTTCTCAAACGATCCAATATAATCAAGGATGATCTCACAAGGAAAACACAAATCCTCTTCTGTACAGGAACAAGAAACACAAGGTGAGTAACTTTTAACTGTAACATAAATCACGGGTGTGTCACTGCCTTAACTATCCGTAGGTGGAGAGTGGTGGTGCAGATCCGTGGTTGCCATTCCCAAGAGGTAGTTTGTCCTCTTCTTCTCCCTTCCGTCCTGTAAGTCCTCTCCTTTGGGGAAGCAATCACTCTTTTTTTCCTCCAGTCTCCCCCACTGCCAGTTCCCTCCTCTTTCTTGTAGGGGGAAGAGAATAAGTCATTAGTACCGTCAGCTGTGCTTAATTGCCTCTGATCACCTTGACTCACATGCCTGGCTGGGCTACTATCTGTGGGACCAGCCTGCCCCCTGGTGGTGTTTCCACAGGAGATCGCTTGCTGTGTGCTCAATTTTTCACTGATTTGAAGGGGTGTCCACATACTTTTGGCTATGTAGTGTATATGTTATTTCCCAAATCATGTAAAAATGTGTCTGATGATTTATGCATATGTACTTTGGATGGTGCCATCATTGATCATGTCCCCATTTATACATATCTGGGCATCTGGATTGACGAAAAGCTATCTTTCAAAAAGCATGTTAATGAGTTAATTAATAAATTAAGAATTAAAATTGTCTTCTTCTATAGGAAAGGGGTCCTGTCTTTTGTTAAATAGCAGAAAACAAATAATTCAGTCAACATTTAATCTGGTCATTGACTATGGCAACATTGTCTATATATATATGATGCAGCTGCCACTGTATTTAAAGCCATTGGAAACAGTTTATAATAGCGCATTGTGCTTTATTACAGGTGAAAGGTTCAATACCCAACATTGCATTTTGTTTCAGTAAGTGTTCCGGCCCTATTTGAAGTCTCAAACATCGATGCATTGCGCACTTCTGTCTATAAAACCCTCGTGCATAAACTTCCAAACACACCCTGTTGTTAACCTTCAGACCTTACCACACCCAGACTAAGGGCTGGCTAACCCTGGAGATCCATTCAATCTCCTCAGAGTTAGGTAAATCTGCTTTTAGGTTTTTTTGCGCCTCTCATGTGGAATGATCTCCGAAACTCCTTCACAGTTGGTGCCTCTCTAGGCGGATGTTAGAGGTCCTTTTTACTGAACAATGTGTTTTGCTTTTTCTCATTTTGTGTTTGCTTTTTATGCATTGTGTAATTGATGTGTATATAGATATGCTATGTATAGTGTAATTTATGTTTATTGATGTGTTCATGCAGGCCTCATCTGCAAAAGAAACCGTGGTCTCAGCATGACTGACTGCTTAAATAAAAGTTAAATAAAAAAATGACAAAAACAAATGCAGAGAGGCTCCCTTTTTTTCTTCTCTCTTCCTTTCTGTCTACCTGTGTGACCTCCAGAGGGTTCCTTCCTGGAGTGTGTGACCTCCAGAGGGTTCCTTCCTGGAGTGTGTGACCTCCAGAGGGTTCCTTCCTGGAGTGTGTGACCTCCAGAGGGTTCCTTCCTGGAGTGTGTGACCTCCAGAGGGTTCCTTCCTGGAGTGTGTGACCTCCAGAGGGTTCCTTCCTGGAGTGTGTGACCTCCAGAGGGTTCCTTCCTGGAGTGTGTGACCTCCAGAGGGTTCCTTCCTGGAGTGTGTGACCTCCAGAGGGTTCCTTCCTGGAGTGTGTGACATCTGCCAGGGAAGGATAAAAAGAGAACGCTAGTCATCCTACAGAACACAATGGCGGTTCCAGTTAAGAGTCAGCACCACAACGGCGTGACATTTTACCTGGGACGCGATAGGCTAGCTGTGCCCTCCTCCACCGAGTCATGATTGATGACCCCATTATGTAGCGTGCATGCCCGCTAACACTGAACCGATTCACTGGGGTTATGAATCAATATGTAGCGTGCATGCCCGCTAACACTGAACCGATTCACTGGGGTTATGAATCAATACGTAGCGTGCATGCCCGCTAACACTGAACCGGTTCACTGGGGTTATGAATCAATATGTAGCGTGCATGCCCGCTAACACTGAACCGGTTCACTGGGGTTATGAATCAATACGTAGCGTGCATGCCCGCTAACACTGAACCAGTTCACTGGGGTTATGAATCAATATGTGGCGTGCATGCCCGCTAACACTGAACCGGTTCACTGGGGTTATGAATCAATATGTAGCGTGCATGCCCGCTAACACTGAACCGGTTCACTGGGGTTATGAATCAATATGTAGCGTGCATGCCCGCTAACACTGAACCGATTCACTGGGGTTATGAATCAATATGTAGCGTGCATGCCCGCTAACACTGAACCGATTCACTGGTGTTATGAATCAATATGTAGCGTGCATGCCCGCTAACACTGAACCGATTCACTGGGGTTATGAATCAATATGTAGCGTGCATGCCCGCTAACACTGAACCAGTTCACTGGGGTTATGAATCAATATGTAGCGTGCATGCCCGCTAACACTGAACCGATTCACTGGGGTTATGAATCAATACGTAGTGTGCATGCCCGCTAACACTGAACCGATTCACTGGGGTTATGAATCAATATGTAGCGTGCATGCCCGCTAACACTGAACCAGTTCACTGGGGTTATGAATCAATATGTAGCGTGCATGCCCACTTAACACTGAACCGATTCACTGGGGTTATGAATCAATACGTTGCGTAGCATACCCGCTAACACTGAACCGATTCACTGGGGTTATGAATCAATACGTTGCGTTGCATGCCCGCTAACACTGAACCGATTCACTGACACTCGGCCAACTGAACATTTATGGATAGATAGAACGGCTTCAAATCCCAGTCTTTGATGGCAGCGACCAGGAAGAGTGGAATCAAGGTTATTGCTACCTCAGTTAAACCCTTAGGTTGAATCATATCAACTAACTGTGTTGTACACTATTCTCACAGTGTATGTAGGCTACACATGCTCATGTTGAAATGCGTCCTTTGGTTGAGCTTTATATCTTTGTAGTAATTATGAATTACTCTAGTAACAACATTGTATTCAAATGTATTTAGTGATTGTATTGAATTAGAATTGCATAGTAATGGAATTGAGTGCTTTTGGAAAAGGGATTGTTGCAATATCAAAAGCTGCTCAACTATTTTATGAAAATGTTACTATTGTAATTACAGTGTTTGGTAAACACAGCAACTCAACCATTTTTTTGTCTAACTTTATATGTGATATAAAATATAAGTTCTTTATGGTAAAATGTATATATTGAGCAACAACAACCTCCGCACCTCCTGGTTGGTTGGGTATATATAACTGGTGAGCGTGTGACAACACCCACTATGCATCTGTCTTCCAATAGGGAGAATATCTCCTTGACTTAACGCATAAAAAGTAGCAAAGTATCAGAGGACAAAGACTGAAGACGTTGTGTGCAATAGTGTTACCGTTGCCATAGTAACGTTACTTCTCTGTAGTTTAGTTCGGTATGGACGCCAACCTATGCATTTTGGATGACATATTCAGTGGGAGAAAATAAGAGAACAGGAGACACAACGTTACTGACAAAGTCTAGACACAACGTTACTGACAAAGTCTAGACACAACGTTACTCACAAAGTCTAGACACAACATTACTGACAAAGTCTAAACACAACGTTACTGACACAGTCCAGACACAACGTTACTGACAAAGTCTAGACACAACATTGTAGCGGGGTGCGTAGTGGGCGGCAGAAAGTCAGGCGCAGGAGAGCAGAACTTGGTAAGAACCGGAGATTTATTCAGCATAACCAACGGCATCCAGAACGAAATGGGCACAAAATAACCAGTTGTGCACACCAGGGGAACGTGCACAAACACTACAATAAACAATCCCACAAAAAGACATGGGGGGAACTGTCACGTTCTGACCTTTATTTTCCTTTGCTTTTGTCTTTAGTTAGTATGGTCAGGGCGTGAGTTGGGGTGGGCAGTCTATGTTATGTGTTTCTATGTTGAGGTTTGTCATTTGGCCTGATAAGGTTCTCAATCAGAGGCAGGTGTTTTTGCATTGTCTCTGATTGGGAACCATATTAAGGCAGCCTGTTTTCAGTGTTGGTTTGTGGGTGATTGTTCCTGTTCGTGTGTTCCTGGGTTTTTCTGTGTTCACTAGTTCGGGACTGTAGCTTCGTTTGGTTTTTCGTCCGTTTATTGTTTTTGTTCATATTGAGAAGTATTCTAATAAATTATGGATACGCACCACGCTGCGCTTTGGTCCTCCTCTCCTACTACCGACGAAAGCCATTACAGGAACAGGGTTAAATACACAACAAGTAAAGGAGGGAATTGAAACTAGGTGTGAGGAAAAACAAGACAAAACAAATGGAAAATGAAAAGTGGATCGACGATGGTGTAACGGCAGCCTTCCTCCTCTTCAAGAGAAGAGAGGGTGTAACAGGGATCGGACCAACACGCAGCGTAGCCAGTGCTCAACATGTTTAATAAAACGATAAACAGTGAACACTTACAATTAATACAAAATAACAAATGTGGCAAACCGATACAGCCCTGTCTGGTGTAGAGAAAACACAAAGACAGGAAACAACCACCCACAAACCCCAACACAAAACAAGCCACCTATATATGATTCCCAATCAGAGACAACACAAAACATCTGCCTCTGATTGAGAACCATATTAGGCCAAACATAGAAACAGACAAACTAGACACACACCATAGAATGCCCACCCAGTTCACGTCCTGACCAACACTAAAACAAGCAAAACACACAAGAACTATGGTCAGAACGTCGAGCGCCCCCCGAAGAAGGAGAGGACCGGACATCGGCGGAAGTCGTGACTAACATTACTGACAAAGTCTAGACCTAACATTACTGACACAGTCTAGACGTAAAATTACTGACAAAGTCTGGACACAACACTACTGACAATGTCTACGCACAACATTTTTACAAATATTCCTTAACTTCTACTTCATCACAATCCCGGATCCGGGAGCACCCCCATCAGTAAAAAAGATGACTAGCATAGCGTCACAAGTAAATACTAGCATCTAAATATCATTAAATCACAAGTCCAAGACACCAGATGAAAGATACACATATTGTGAATCCAGCCATCATTTCTGATTTTTTAAATGTTTTACAGGGAAGACACAATATGTATTTCTATTAGCTAACCACGATAGCAAAAGACACAACTTTTTTTTTTACCATTTTTTTCCTGCATAGGTAGCTATCACAATTTCGACCAAATAAAGATATAAATAGTCACTAACCAAGAAACAACTTCATCAGATGACAGTCTGATAACATATTTATTGTATAGCATATGTTTTGTTAGAAAAATGTGCATATTTCAGGTATAAATCATAGTTTTACATTGCATTCACCATCACAACTCTCACCAAAGCAACTAGAATAACTACAGAGACCAACGTGAATTACCTAAATACTCATCATAAAACATTTATGAAAAATACACAGCGAACAGCAAATGAAAGACAAAGATCTTGTGAATCCAGCCAATATTTCAGATTTTTTAAGTGTTTTACAGCGAAAACACAATATAGCATTATATTAGCTTACTACAATAGCCAACCACACAACAGCATTGATTCAAGCCAACAATAGCGATAACAAATAAACCAGCAAAAGATATGAATTTTTTCACTAACCTTCTCAAACTTCTTCAGATGACGGTCCTATAACATCATATTACACAATACAGAGTTTGTTCGATATAGAGTTTGTTCAAAAATGTGCATATTTAGCGGCACAAATCGTGTTTATACAATGAGAATAGTAGCCAAGCTGCCAACAAAATGTCGGGAGAAATCTTGGGAGAGGCACCTAATCTAATCATTAACTAATCATAAACTTGACTAAAAAATACAGGTTGGACAGCAAATTAAAGATACATTAGTTCTTAATGCAACCGCTGTGTTAGATTTTTAAAATTAACGTTACTACGACATACAGCGTGCGTTAAAGCGAGACCGCACCGAAATTAATGGCGGAATAGGAGTTTTACATTTTTCAACAGAACAACGAATTAACATCATAAATAGTTCTTACTTTTTGATGAGCTTTCATCAGAATCTTGGGCAAGTTGTCCTTTGTCCAAAAGAATCGTTGCTCGGTTGTAGATTGTTGCCTTCAACTTTGGAATTAGCAGTAAACATTAGCCATGTGGCCCAGACGTGCTCAACTCACTATAACGCAGCACAAAGAAATATCCGAAAATCGCAAAATACTGATATAAACTGATATAACTCGGTTTAAAATAACATTTACATTTACATTTAAGTCATTTAGCAGACGCTCTTATCCAGAGCGACTTACAAGTACATACATTCATATTTTTTTTTTTTTTTTTTTTTTTTTTTTTGTACTGGCCCCCCGTGGGAATCAAACCCACAACCCTGGCGTTGCAAGCGCCATGCTCTACGCCATGCTCTACCAACTGAGCCAATAACAACATTATTATCTTTAACACCTTTATCTAATAAAATCAGAGCCGGATATATCTAAGGCCTATAACGGGAGCTTTCCAGAACGCCATCCTGAGGTCTGTCTTGCGTCATGGCGAATGTTGAAAAGAGTGGACCCCACGTTCCCAGACCCTTTATATGGCCTCAGATCTGCCTAGCAACTCCAATTCCAATTCTCACTATTTGCTGACATCTAGGGGAAGGCGTATGCAGTGCATGTCGACCAATAGAAGACATGCAAATTAATAAACTGACCCCAGAACAGCCTGCCTGATTTCAGATTTCTCACTTCCTCACAGGAAGTTTGCTCCAACTTGAGTTCTGTTTTACTCACAGATATAATTCAAACGGTTTTAGAAACTAGAGAGTGTTTTCTATCCAATAGTAATAATAATATGCATATTGTACGAGCAAGAATTGAGTACGAGGCAGTTTAATTTGGGAACGAAATTTTTACAAATTGAAAACAGCACCCCCTATTGAGAAAAGGTTTTAACTTGTATAACCTTGTTTACACATTTACATTTTAGTCATTTAGCAGACACTGTTATCCTTACAGTAGTGCATTCATCTTAAGATATCTAGGTTGGACAACCACATATCACAGGCATAGAAAGGTGAGGAGAAGGATTTGGAAAATGGGCAGGACTCTGCTGTCCTAGTTTCAGGGGGAAGGTGTTTCCATCATTAAGGCGACAGGACAGAGAAGAGCTCTGATTGGGCTGAGCGGGAGCTGCCCTCCCGTAGGAGGTGGGTCCAAGAGACCTGAGGTGGCAGAACGGAGTGCTCGGGTTGTGGTGTAGTGTTTGAGCATAGCCGGAAGGGGCAGGGAGGGGCAGTTCCTCTTGCTGTTCCCTAGGTAACCACCAGGGTCTTGTAGTGGAAGTGAGCTTGGACTGGAAGCCAGTGGAGTGTGCGGAGGAGCGGGGTGACATAAGAGAACTTGGGAAGGTTGAAAACCAGGTGGGCTCTAGCGTTCTGGGTAAGTTTCAGGGGTTTGATGGCACACATTAGCCAAAGACATATTGTCAGACATTAGTAAAGCCACAGACATATTGTCAGACATTAGTAAAGCCACAGACATATTGTCAGACATTAGTAAAGCCACAGATGTATTGTCGGACATTAGTAAAGCCACAGATATATTGTCGGACATTAGTAAAGCCACAGATGTATTGTCAGACATTAGTAAAGCCACAGACGTATTGTCAGGCATTACTAAAGCAACAGACATATTGTCAGACATTAGTAAAGCCACAGTCATATTGTCAGACATTAGTAAAGCCACAGACATATTGTCAGACATTAGTAAAGACAGTCAGAGGTTCAGAAAAATCACAGTCTGGCTGGCAGAGGGAGTTTCATCATTTCTGACAGCAATTAAAGGAATGTTTTTTTTAATCAGCTCTCTCTTTCTCTCTAATACCCTATTCCCTCCATCCTCTACCCCCCCACCCCCCCCCCCCAATGTTGTACAAAAGAGACGTTTATTAAAATTCGGCTGCCTGCTACCTCCACTTCAGTAACATTCTGCTGCCTGCTACCTCCACTTCAGTAACATTCTGCTGCCTGCTATCTCCACTTCAGTAACATTAGGCTGCCTGCTACCTCCACTTCAGTATCATTCTGCTGCCTGCTACCTCCACTTCAGTAACATTAGGCTGCCTGCTACCTCCACTTCAGTAACATTCTGCTGCCTGCTACCTCCACTTCAGTAACATTCTGCTTCCTGCTACCTCCACTTCAGTAACATTCTGCTGCCTGCTACCTCCACTTCAGTAACATTCTGCTGCCTGCTACCTCCACTTCAGTAACATTCTGCTGCCTGCTACCTCCACTTCAGTAACATTCTGCTGCCTGCTACCTCCACTTCAGTAACATTCGGCTGCCTGCTACCTCCACTTCAGTAACATTCTGCTGCCTGCTACCTCCACTTCAGTAACATTCTGCTGCCTGCTACCTCCACTTCAGTAACATTCTGCTGCCTGCTACCTCCACTTCAGTAACATTCTGCTGCCTGCTACCTCCACTTCAGTAACATTCTGCTGCCTGCTACCTCCACTTCAGTAACATTCTGCTTCCTGCTACCTCCACTTAAGTAACATTCTGCTTCCTGCTACCTCCACTTCAGTAACATTCTGCTTCCTGCTACCTCCACTTCAGTAACATTCGGCTGCCTGCTACCTCCACTTCAGTAACATTCGGCTGCCTGCTACCTCCACTTCAGTAACATTCTGCTTCCTGCTACCTCCACTTCAGTAACATTCGGCTGCCTGCTACCTCCACTTCAGTAACATTCTGCTGCCTGCTACCTCCACTTCAGTAACATTCGGCTGCCTGCTACCTCCACTTCAGTAACATTCTGCTTCCTGCTACCTCCACTTCAGTAACATTCGGCTGCCTGCTACCTCCACTTCAGTAACATTCTGCTGCCTGCTACCTCCACTTCAGTAACATTCTGCTGCCTGCTACCTCCACTTCAGTAACATTCTGCTGCCTGCTACCTCCACTTCAGAGACATTCGGCTGCCTGCTACCTCCACTTCAGAGACATTCGGCTGCCTGCTACCTCCACTTCAGAGACATTCGGCTGCCTGCTACCTCCACTTCAGTAGCATTCGGCTGCCTGCTACCTCCACTTCAGTAGCATTCGGCTGCCTGCTACCTCCACTTCAGAGACATTCGGCTGCCTGCTACCTCCACTTCAGTAACATTCTGCTGCCTGCTACCTCCACTTCAGAGACATTCTGCTGCCTGCTACCTCCACTTCAGTAACATTCGGCTGCCTGCTACCTCCACTTCAGTAACATTCTGCTGCCTGCTACCTCCACTTCAGTAACATTCTGCTGCCTGCTACCTCCACTTCAGTAACATTCTGCTGCCTGCTACCTCCACTTCAGTAACATTCTGCTTCCTGCTACCTCCACTTCAGTAACATTCGGCTGCCTGCTACCTCCACTTCAGTAACATTCTGCTGCCTGCTACCTCCACTTCAGTAACATTCTGCTGCCTGCTACCTCCACTTCAGTAACATTCTGCTGCCTGCTACCTCCACTTCAGAGACATTCGGCTGCCTGCTACCTCCACTTCAGAGACATTCGGCTGCCTGCTACCTCCACTTCAGAGACATTCGGCTGCCTGCTACCTCCACTTCAGTAGCATTCGGCTGCCTGCTACCTCCACTTCAGTAGCATTCGGCTGCCTGCTACCTCCACTTCAGAGACATTCGGCTGCCTGCTACCTCCACTTCAGTAACATTCTGCTGCCTGCTACCTCCACTTCAGAGACATTCTGCTGCCTGCTACCTCCACTTCAGTAACATTCGGCTGCCTGCTACCTCCACTTCAGTAACATTCTGCTGCCTGCTACCTCCACTTCAGTAACATTCTGCTGCCTGCTACCTCCACTTCAGTAACATTCTGCTGCCTGCTACCTCCACTTCAGTAACATTCTGCTGCCTGCTACCTCCACTTCAGTGACATTCGGCTGCCTGCTACCTCCACTTCAGTAACATTAGGCTGCCTGCTACCTCCACTTCATTAACATTCTGCTGCCTGCTACCTCCACTTCAGAGACATTCGGCTGCCTGCTACCTCCACTTCAGTAACATTCTGCTGCCTGCTACCTCCACTTCAGTAACATTCAGCTGCCTGCTACCTCCACTTAAGTAACATTCTGCTTCCTGCTACCTCCACTTCAGTAACATTCGGCTGCCTGCTACCTCCACTTCAGTAGCATTCGGCTGCCTGCTACCTCCACTTCAGTAACATTCGGCTGCCTGCTATCTCCACTTCAGTAACATTCGGCTGCCTGCTACCTCCACTTCAGTAACATTCGGCTGCCTGCTACCTCCACTTCAGTAACATTCTGCTGCCTGCTACCTCCACTTCAGTAACATTCTGCTTCCTGCTACCTCCACTTCAGTAACATTCTGCTGCCTGCTGCCTCCACTTCAGTAACATTCTGCTGCCTGCTACCTCCACTTCAGTAACATTCTGCTGCCTGCTACCTCCACTTCAGTAACATTCTGCTGCCTGCTGCCTCCACTTCAGTAACATTCGGCTGCCTGCTACCTCCACTTCAGTAACATTCTGCTGCCTGCTACCTCCACTTCAGTAACATTCTGCTGCCTGCTACCTCCACTTAAGTAACATTCTGCTTCCTGCTACCTCCACTTCAGTAACATTCGGCTGCCTGCTACCTCCACTTCAGTAACATTCGGCTGCCTGCTACCTCCACTTCAGTAACATTCTGCTTCCTGCTACCTCCACTTCAGTAACATTCGGCTGCCTGCTACCTCCACTTCAGTAACATTCTGCTGCCTGCTACCTCCACTTCAGTAACATTCGGCTGCCTGCTACCTCCACTTCAGTAACATTCTGCTGCCTGCTACCTCCACTTCAGTAACATTCGGCTGCCTGCTACCTCCACTTCAGTAACATTCTGCTGCCTGCTACCTCCACTTCAGTAACATTCTGCTGCCTGCTACCTCCACTTCAGAGACATTCGGCTGCCTGCTACCTCCACTTCAGAGACATTCGGCTGCCTGCTACCTCCACTTCAGAGACATTCGGCTGCCTGCTACCTCCACTTCAGTAGCATTCGGCTGCCTGCTACCTCCACTTCAGTAGCATTCGGCTGCCTGCTACCTCCACTTCAGAGAC